>NW_012135636.1:2741742-2746034 GCF_000956105.1 Propithecus coquereli | reverse complement strand
CCTGTAAATGTCAGTCAAGCCCATTTGTTCTAGAGTTCTGTTTAAATCCATTATTTCTTTGTTAATTTTCTTCTTGGAGGATCTGTCCTGTGCTGTTATAGTATGATTTTAAGTACTTAATGGAGTATTTAAAAAATCCTTTTTTCTTGATCCAAAGAACATTCTCTTTGGCACAGGGTTGACAAATTTAATCAAAGGAAAAGAGCTATAATTCTAGAATACCACATGGCTAGTATAGTCAGTAATGTTGTTTCTTATTTTTCTTAACATCAGCTTGTATATAAAGCAATAAATAATTCCTTTACCAATTCCACTGAAGAAAAGAAAAAAAATTCTAATTCTTCACCTTAATTTAACTTGTTAAATACTTTTTAGGATAGTAAGAATTCTTTACAGAGTTGTATGTTTATTATTTTAATATTTTCTACAAGTCTACATTTTGGCAATGTTTATACTGAGAAACATAATTATTAAAATATAATCTGTGTGTATGTAAGCCTTATTTAAATATTTTGGCAATTTTTTTGTGGATTATCTCTGCCAAGGATTTCTTCAGTTTTTTTATTGGTAAAATCAACTGTAGAACCTATTGACAGGGAGATTAAAAGAAAATGGAAAAAGCTATTGATTCTTAGAAACGACTTTGACATGGCAAAAATTTCAGCAACCTGTCTGATCAAGTACAGATGTATGGAATGTAAAAATACTCCTCAAGTGACAGAAGGAAGAATGTGATCTTGCTGCCATTCTATTCTTTGTTGGCATAAACCAGAAATTATTTTAAGGTGGTTCTTGAGAATGTCTATGAAGTCAAAAAGGAAAAATTTGAAGAGTTATGTAAAAATAAATACCTGAAGAACTTAAACTCAAAGGCATGAAGTATCTGTCATAGAATTTAAACACAGTATATATTCATTAACAAATATTGATTAATGCAAAAACTAAGTGATCTCCATACACATAAAAGAGTCGACAGAATACTGATTTTGAAATTTGAGATCCTGTTGTTCTTTTAGTATAATTAACAGTATAAAAGAAGACTTTTAGTTCTCTAAGATCCCTTTAAAAAGTTTTCTTCCCTTGTACCTTCTTGCTTAACTTGATCTCACTGATTTTAAGAGATAATAGCACAGCCAACAATGACATTAACTTCCTTGTAACAATTTTAAGACTATTTAATATGTTAAGGAATAAAGTGAACTGTTGAGACTTTGAAAGCTATTTTTTTAACAATTATTTATTGGCAAATCAATCCTTTAAGAATAAAAAAGTCAATAAATGCAGTTTAGCAAGTAAAAAGAATTTTGCTATATATTAGAACCTATTTATAATAATATAAATTAAAATGAATATGATTTCCTGCCAGTGACACTGTGGGCACTTCGCAAATAAACTACTTCAAAGACCAGTTTCAAACTAAGTACATAAAGGACACCATGATTCACATTTCTTGTTTCAGAACACATCATGCCTTCTACAATGATACTTCTCCAGTCCTACATCAGCCTACACCAGCTATGGATGCTACTGCTATAATGCAGAGACTGTCCTCTTTAAAAGGAAGATTAGCAGATACTGAAGGGCTGTAAAGGACTATCAGCACCTAGTTGGGGTTTTCTCTCTGGTGCAGTGATTGAAGTAATATTATTCTACAAAACACAGTTTTAGAAAGAAACATTTTGGTTTTGGTTTGTCAGACTTTTTTTTTTTTTTGCTACAATTTTTTTTTATTTCAGCATATTATGGGGGTACAGATGTTTAGGTTACGTATGTTGCCCTTGCCCCCCCCGCCCCCCTCCCCCCTAAGTCCGAGTTTTGAATATGTCCATCCTTCGGGTGGTGCGCATTGCACTCTTTCTGTATGCATATACCCGTCCCCTCCTCCCTCCTCCCCCCTTCCCCCTGCCCAACATCCAATAGATGTTATTCTTATATGTGCACTTATGTGTTGATCGGTTAATACCAATTTGATGGTGAGTACATGTGGTGCTTGTCTTTCCATTCTTGGGATACCTCACTTAGTAGAATGCGTTCCAGTTCAGACTTTTTTTTTTTTTGTCTTTAATTTAAGAGCATATCTGTTTGTAATCCTGTAATAAGGGAGATACTCAAAGTATGAAACTTCTTGAAGTATTATTTCATAAAATCAGCCACCAAGAGTCCTAAATTTTGGCTCCAATCTTGCTCTACTGTGTCAATGTCTAAGTCATGTTACTTCCTCAGTTTATCTTCCAACATTAATCACTGCCTACCTATCCATACATTGAAAAGACAGGTAACCAATATTCTTTAAGTTCGTGTAGCAAAATAAAGTCACATTATATCTATATTATTAAAAAACAGAGAGCTCACTGGAATTAAAGTATTAGGATAAATGAATAAGTTGTGTTGACTCTAGCTGCCAGTGGGAGTAAAATACAAATCAGCAGGAATTATCCAGTCACATATCATTGCTCTGCTTCTTGTTACTCTTAAGTTTAACACGTTCTTACTCTCGTAGCTTGTAATACATACAAATGCAATGACACAAAGAAGTATCTGTGAAACCATTAAGCATTTCGGTGCCAGGTGAGTACATCTGCAAGATGTGATTGGAAAGCTACCCAGATTGACACAATGAAATGAGGGAACTAGAAACTGTCTAATTTAGTTATATCTTTTTGAAGCTAAAACATAAAGTTAGTATATCCTCCCCAAAGCGTGATAGGCATCCATCACTGAGATTAGAGTCAGAAACTAGGAGAACTAGAGTGTAGTCATTTATTCATTATACAAATAATTACCGAGCACCTACTATCAGCCAGAAAGTTTATTAGATGTGGGCATAAAAAGTCAAATAAGAAAAAGTCCCTGTCAAGGTAATTTTTGTGAATGATGTAATGGTTAATGTTAATTTTTTATATATAGTTGTTTACATGTCCAGTTGTTCTATCACAATTTCTTGAATAGTGGCTTTTTTCCTATGAATTGCCTTGTCTCCATTGTTGAAAATAAATTGACTATATATGTGTGGCACTCTTCTATTCCCATGATCTCTAGATATATTTACCCTTTAACCAATACCAGTGTCTTGATATCTGTGACTTTACAGAATATGTCTTGAAATCAGTTATTCTTCCAACAGCTTCTTTCATAAAATTTGTTAATTTCAAATCACTTGCATTTTCATATAAATTTTGGAATTAGCTTAATCAGTAAGTACAAAAACACTGATGTATTTTTATTAGGATAATGTGGAATCTACTGATCAATTTGGAGAGAATTGATATCTTAGCAATATCGAGTCTTCCCATTTATGAACACTATGTATTTCTCCATTAACTTAGGTCCTCCATAATTGCTTTCAGCAATCTTCTATAGTTTTTAAGGTGCAGTATTAAATTCATTCGAAAATTTTTCATAATTTTGGATGCAACTTTAAAATAAATTTTAAATTTCATTTTCTAAATTGTGCATTGCTAATTGATAGAAATTCAATTGACTTTTGTATATAGACCTGAATTCACTTATTCTAGTAGCTTTTTAAAAGATACTTTAGGATTATCTATGTATATAATCACATCATCTGCAAATAAAAGCAGCTTTATTTTTTATAGTTTTCAATGATTATGACTTCCTGTAGAAAGTTGAAGTGGTGAGAAAATCCTTTTCTTATTCCTGATCTTACATAGAAATCATTGAGCCTTTAGCATTGAATATGATAGCTGTTTTTCCCTAGATGTTCTTTATCAGTCAGACTGAGCAACTGAATGGCTTTTGAATTTTATCACATGCTTTTTCTGTATCCATTGAAATGATTGTTTTTTCTCCCTTAATCCATTAACATGGCAAATTACACTGATCTTCAAATGTTAAACCAACCTTGCATATCCACTTGGTCATAATACATTAAACTTTTTATGTTTTGTTGGACTTGATTTGATAGTTTTTGATGAGAGTGTTTTGAGTCTACGTTTATGAGAGACATTGGCCTGTAGTTTTTGTTTCTTATAATGCCCTTGCCTGGTTTTTATATAGAAGTCATCAACTGAGTTGGGAAATATTCCCTCCTCCTCTCTTTTCTGAAAATGTTTGTGTTAGAATTGTTATTATGTCTTCCTTAAATGGTTGACAAAACTAACCATAAAGACAGCTGGGCCTGGAGTTTCTTTGTGGAATATTTTAAATTATGAATTCAATTTCTTTAACAGATATATGGAATGTTTTAAATAATGAATTAAATTTCTTTAACAGATATATGGGTATTCAGAGTTTCTATTTGTTTCTATGCCAGCTATAGGTTTATTTCTAGA
>NW_012135636.1:2736345-2738963 GCF_000956105.1 Propithecus coquereli | reverse complement strand
TGTTAAGCCAATTTTGCATTCCTGGGATAAACTCTGTTCCTTGATCACAGTATATAAAATTTCTTTCATATGTTGCTAGGTTCAATTTGCTAGGTGTTTTTTTTTTAAACTCGGTAGAATGCACATAACATGAAATTTACCGTTAGTGACATTTAGTACATTCACAATGTTGTGTCACTATCACCATTATTTAGTTCCAGAACATTTTCATCATCCTTCACAAAGAAACCCTGACCCATTAAGCAATCACTCCCCATTCCTTACAACCTTTATCCCCTGGCAACCACTAACCTTCTTTCTGTCTCTATAGATTTGCTGATTCTGGATATTTCATATTAAAAATAAGTCATGCAATATGTGCCTTTTTATCTGATTTCTTTGACTTAGTATGCTCATTCATGTTGTAGCAAGTATCAGCATGACATTCCTTTTCATGGCTGAAGAATATTCCATTGTATGAATATATCACATTCTGTTTATCCATTCAGTATCTGATGGACATTTCATTGTTTCTACCTTTTAGCTATTATGGACACTGCTGTTATAAACATTAGAGTAAAAGTTTTTGTTTGAACACACATGTTTTCAATTTTTTGGGTATATACTCAAGAATGGAATTGCTAGGTCATATGCTAATTCTATGTTTAACTTAGTAAGCAACTACCAAACTGTTTTCCACCATGGTTGTACCATTTTACATTTCCATCAGCAATGTAGCAGTGTTCTAGTTTTACTACATTCTCATCAATCCTTGTTATTTTCCTTAAAAAAAAAATAGCTATCCTTCTTGTTCTTTCCTTTGGTTCTAAAAAAAAAAAGAGGAAAAAATATCCATTCTAGTGGCTATAAATGTTATCTGTAATGATAACTGGAGCGCTGCTCTACTTTAAGTTAGTTAAATAAGAGACATAGCTTTGTGACTAAGTAAACTTGAGGGATCTATCTTCTTTCCATCAGTATACTTCAGTTTGAGTGAATTCCCATATTTCTCTTCAAGGTTGACCTCAGGGACTATGTTATGCAGCAGTGCCATAAGATCATATTACAACAAAATTTGTATTATACTCTTGTGAATGGAGTTCAAGATACCACTTTTAAGGAATTCTAAACTCTTGTATCAATTTATAGTGAATCAAATTTTAGATAGGCATAGTCTATTTCAATTTTTTTTACCTATTATCAGCTGTGAGATATATGAAAGAAGCTAAGAATGAATGTTAATATGCAGATCAAGAACTATGAGGGAAGTAACAGATAATTCAGAAATCATAGTACAATATATAGTTTAAGAAATGAGAATATTTTCAAAATACTTTTGAAAATAAAAAGTACAATAAAGCTAGACATAGAAAAAAATTAGAATTACGTATTCCAAAATATCACGAAAATAATGAAGGAACTAAAACTCACTTTCATTTTTTTCATTTTTTTATTTTGCATTTTCTATTAAAAATAAGTATTGCTTGGATGACCAAAATGTTATAAAATACCTCCTTTACAGAAAATAGATATTTGTCATATTTAGTGCTTTTATTTTATTTATATTATGTTATTCTATATTGTCATTGAGCCAGAGAGGGTTACTCTTGAGCTCTAAAGTTGAATGGAATTTGCTCTGCTAGGTTTTGGACATAATTAGGGCCCACGACTTATTTCTTCTTTCCAATTTCTTCCCTTTCAAATGGAAACATCTATGCTATACCTGTCCCACCACTGTATTATAGAAGATAACTTGTCTGCTTTCAATTTCACAGCTGGAAGGCAATTTTGGCTCACTAAGAATCATACCTTGAGTCTCACCTACACTTGGTTTGGATCACATTAAGATGGTATTTGAGACTCAGAGTTGACAGAATGGATTAAGACTTTTGGGTTGTTGGGATGGGGGATGAATAGATTTTGCATGTGAGAAGGACATGAATTTTGGAGGTTCAGGGAGCAGAGATAGTTATAGACTAAACTGTGCTGCCTCTCCAATTCATATGTTGAAGCCCTAAACCTATGAATATCACTGTATTTGGAGACAGAGCCTTTAAAGAGGTAATTAACACATGGACTGCCACACTAGAAAAAAAATTTTTCCTTGGAGACCACAGTGTCTTATTACAAAAATAGAATAAAAACTTTGAAAACAAAATGATCCTTTCTAATATAACGAAAAATTTGTTATTTTTTATTGTTTTCTGTGTGAGAGTTATATGCAACTTAAAAAATAGTTCACGTGGCTCAAGGTGAGTTACATAAGCTTCATGAGGTCCCAGGCTCGAAACCAGTGTGAGTTAAATACAACTCACATGGCAGTTAATGTGTTAAGTTAAAACGAGGACATCAGAATGGGCCCAAATCCAATCTGACTGGTGTCCTTATAAGACGAGGTGATTAGGACATACAGAGAGAGACATCAGGAATATGTGTGCACAGAGAGAAGGCCATGTGAGGACACAGTGAAAAAGTAGCTTTCTGTAAGCCAAGAAGAGAGGCCTCAGGAGAAACCAGACCTAGTAATATCTTGATCTTGGACTTCCTGTCTCCAGAACTGTGAGAAAATATATTTCTATTGTTTAACTGACCCATCTGTAGTATTTGTTATGACAGCCCTAGTAAACTAATACAGTGCA
>NW_012135636.1:2733365-2736295 GCF_000956105.1 Propithecus coquereli | reverse complement strand
TGTTTTAAATAATGAATTAAATTTCTTTAACAGATATATGGGTATTCAGAGTTTCTATTTGTTTCTATGCCAGCTATAGGTTTATTTCTAGATTCCTAATCCTATTTCATTGATCTAGAATTATGATTATGCTACCATATTGTTTTGATTAATGTAGTTTTGAAATCAGGAAGCATGAGTTTTCCTACTTTGTTCTTTTTTTCAAAATGGTTTTGGCTACTCTGGGTCCTTTCCAATTCCATATAAATTGTAGGATTAGCTTTCAATTTCTACAAAGAAGTCAGCTGAGATTCTGACAGGGATTCTGTTGAATCTTTAGATCAATTTAGACAGTCTTACCATCTTAATAATATAAAGTCTTTTGATCCATGAACACAGATGTTTTTCCATTTATTTAGATCTTCTTTAATTTCTTTTAATAATATTTTATAGTTTTCAAAGTATAAGTTTTGCAACTCTTTTCTTACAATTACTACAAAGTATTTGGTTCTTTTTTATGCCAATATAAATGGTATCATCTTGATTTTATTTTTGGATTGCTCATTGTAGGTATATAGAATACAATTGAATTTTGCATATTGATTTTTAAACCTGCAACCTTACTGAAGTTGTTTATTAGTTTTAACAGTTTTTTTAGTGAAGTCTTAGGATTTTCTATATATGTGATTGTGTTCCCTGTTAATAGTGTGATAGTTATAATAATTTTTCTTTTCCAACTTGGAAGCCTTTTATTTCATTTTCTTGTCTAACTGCCCTAGCTATAACTTCCAGTACAATGTTAAATACAAGTGGTGACAGTGGACATTGTTGTCTTGTTTGTCACCTTAAGAGGAAAACATCCAGCCTTTCATCACTAAGTATGATGTTACCTACGGGTTTGTTATAGGTGCCCTTTTCCAAGTTGAGAAATTTTTCTTTTATTTCTAGTTTGTTGAGTATTTTTTTTTATCATAAAAAGGTGTGGGATTTTGTCAAATGTATTTACCACATCTACGGAGATGACCACATGGGTTTCATTTTTAATTCTATTTATATGGTATATATGATGGTTAATTTTATGTGTGAACTTGGCTGGCCCTCTGTGCCCAGATATTTGGTCAAATGTTTTTCTGGATGTTTCTGATAGGATGTTCTTTGGATGAAATTAATATTTAAATCAGTGGATTGATTTAAGTGAGTAAAGCAGATTGTTCTCTATAATGTGGGTGGGCCTCAGCCAATCAGTTGAATGCCTTAGTAGAATAAAGACTGATCTTCCCTGAGGAAGAAGGAATTCTGCCAGTAGATGACCTTTGGAACCAAACTACACTAGCTCCTCCTGGGTCTCCAGCCTGATGGCCTTTGGACATGAACTATTAATATAATATCAGCTCTTTCTTGAGTCTCCACGGTACCAGCCCACTCTGCAGATTTTGCTAGCCTCCATAACCATATAAGCTGATTCCTTAAATTAAATCCCTGTCTCTCTATATAGACACATCCCATTGCCATCACAGCAGAAGTCAGGAATAGATACAGGTTATGCCAGCAAGAACATTGCTAGCTTAGACTAAAGAGGACAGAGACAGGACCTAATGAAGGAAGGCTGTTGAACTTCTGGGATTCTACAGGACGGGACGATAGAGCTATCAGTCTGCAAACATATGTTATCTTCAAGAAAAGGGAAGGATGACCCTAAAGATGATTCTGAGATCAGCAGGGCTACCACTTCCACAATATGCCCAGGGGCCAAACTGTCTCCTCCTCAGTTTCAGGGGCAGGGCTACTACCCAGGGCTGTGAGGGCAACACTGCTGCCCAGGTCCAACGCGGCAACACTGACACTCCAGTGGGCCTGGAAGTTGGACTGCCACCCCAGTGAGCCTGGAGGACAGAGCATTGAGCCAGAGAGGGTTACTCTTGAGCTCTAAAGTTGAATGGAATTTGCTCTGCTAGGTTTTGGACATAATTAGGGCCCACGACTTATTTCTTCTTTCCAATTTCTTCCCTTTCAAATGGAAACATCTATGCTATACCTGTCCCACCACTGTATTATAGAAGATAACTTGTCTGCTTTCAATTTCACAGCTGGAAGGCAATTTTGGCTCACTAAGAATCATACCTTGAGTCTCACCTACACTTGGTTTGGATCACATTAAGATGGTATTTGAGACTCAGAGTTGACAGAATGGATTAAGACTTTTGGGTTGTTGGGATGGGGGATGAATAGATTTTGCATGTGAGAAGGACATGAATTTTGGAGGTTCAGGGAGCAGAGATAGTTATAGACTAAACTGTGCTGCCTCTCCAATTCATATGTTGAAGCCCTAAACCTATGAATATCACTGTATTTGGAGACAGAGCCTTTAAAGAGGTAATTAACACATGGACTGCCACACTAGAAAAAAAATTTTTCCTTGGAGACCACAGTGTCTTATTACAAAAATAGAATAAAAACTTTGAAAACAAAATGATCCTTTCTAATATAACGAAAAATTTGTTATTTTTTATTGTTTTCTGTGTGAGAGTTATATGCAACTTAAAAAATAGTTCACGTGGCTCAAGGTGAGTTACATAAGCTTCATGAGGTCCCAGGCTCGAAACCAGTGTGAGTTAAATACAACTCACATGGCAGTTAATGTGTTAAGTTAAAACGAGGACATCAGAATGGGCCCAAATCCAATCTGACTGGTGTCCTTATAAGACGAGGTGATTAGGACATACAGAGAGAGACATCAGGAATATGTGTGCACAGAGAGAAGGCCATGTGAGGACACAGTGAAAAAGTAGCTTTCTGTAAGCCAAGAAGAGAGGCCTCAGGAGAAACCAGACCTAGTAATATCTTGATCTTGGACTTCCTGTCTCCAGAACTGTGAGAAAATATATTTCTATTGTTTAACTGACCCATCTGTAGTATTTGTTATGACAGCCCTAGTAAACTAATACAGTGCA
>NW_012135636.1:2723444-2731845 GCF_000956105.1 Propithecus coquereli | reverse complement strand
TATTGGTTCCTAACCTATTTCTAAATTCAGAATATTAATGATAAATACACAATAACTTATAAAAAGGAGCACGTGAAGACTAAAATGAATGATACATGTTTTAAAAAATAATAGAGATTCTATACATGTAAGTCGATGTTCCTCAACTTACAATGGGGTATGACCAGATAAACCCATTTATTATATGTTGAAAATATTGCGCACACACACACACCCATGTAAGCAGAACCCAGATCAAGATACAGAACATTTCTAGTACTCTATAAGGTTCCTTTGTGTCTCTTCTCAGTCAGTAATCCTCACTGAAGGTAATCACTATTCTTACTTTCATTAACATCGACAATTTTGCACGTTATTTTTTAATTTCAAAGTATTATGGGGGTATAAATATTTTTAGTTACAAGGATTGCTTTTGTAATGCCTTAATCATGGTTGTAAGTGTGCCCATCACCCAGATAGTGTTCATTGTACCTGTTTGGTAGGATTTTGCCCATCTGCTCCTTCCCGGTCCCTGCTGATTGATTTCCATTGAGTTATACTTCCCTATATGCACATGTGTGCTCATCGGTTAGTTCCAATTTAACAGTGAATACATGTGGTGTTTGTTTTTCATTCTTTAGGTACTACACTTGGGATAATAGTCTCCAGTTCCATCCATATTGTTGCAAAAGGCATTAAGTCATCCTTCTTCATTGCTGAGCAGTATCCCATGATATACATATACTCCATTTTGTTAATCCATTCATGAATTGACGGGCATTTGGGTTGATTCCTCTTCTTTGCGATTGTGAATTGTGCTGCAATAAACATTAAAGTACATGTGTCCTTTTGGGAAAAAGTCTTCTTTTCCTTTGGGCAGATACCCAATAGTGGGATTGCTGGATCAAATGGTAGGTCTACTTTTAGTTCTTTAAGGAATCTCCATACTGTTTCCCATAAGAGTTATACTAATTTGCAGTTCCACCATCAGGTTATAAATGTTCCTTTCTCTCCACATCCATGCCTGCATTTATTGTTTTTAGACTTTTTAATAAAAGCCATTCTAACTGGGGTAAGGTGATACCTCATTGCGGTTTTAATTTGCATTTCCCTCATAATTAGTGACCTTGAGGGTTTTTTCATATGTTTATTGGCCATTTATCTATCTTCTTTTCAAAAGTTTCTGTTTCTGTCTTTTGCCCACTTTTTAAAGGGGTTGCTTCGTTCTTTTCTTACTGATTTGCTTGAGTTCTTTGTAGATTCTGGTTATTAGCCCTTTATCAAATGTATAAAATGCAAATATTTTCTCCCATTCTGTAGGTTGTCTATTTGCCCTGTTAATTGTTTCCTTGGCTGTGCAGAAGCTTTTTAATTTAATAAAATCCCATTTATTTATTTTTGTTATGGTTGTGATTGCCATTGAGGTCTTCTTCATAAATTCTTTGCCTAGGCCTATACCTAAAAGAGTTTTATCAACATTTTCTTCTAGAATTCTAATGGTTTCATGTCTTAGATTTAAGTCTGCTATCCATCTTTAATTAATTTTAGTGAATGGTAAGAGGTATGGATCCTGTTTCAATCCTCTACATGTGTCTATCAAGTTTTCTCAGCACCATTTATTGAATAAGGATTCTTTTCCCAGTGTATATTGTTGTCTAGTTTGTCAAAGATCAGATGGCAATATGTGGATGGTTTTATATACAAGTTCTCTGTTTTGTTCCATTGGTCTATGTCTCTATTACTGTGCCAGTGCCATGCTGTTTTGGTTACGATAGCCTTGTAATATGGCTTAAAATCTAATAAGCTTAAAATCTAATGCCTCCAGATTTGTTCCTTTTGCTTAAGGTTGCTTTGACTACTTGGGCTCTTTTCAGGTTCAAAATGAAGCACAGAATTATTTTTTCTAGATTTGCAAAAAATCATGTTGGTATTTTGATGGGGATTGCATTGAATCTGTAAATCACTTTGGGTAGTATGGACATTTTAACAATGTTGATTCTGCCGATACGTGAGCATGACATGCATTTCCTTTTGTTTACATCATCTGCAATTTCCTTCCTCAGTAATTCATAGTTCTCTTTATAGAGATCTTTCACCTCTTTGGTTAAATATATTCCTATGTATTTTATTTTCTTCATAGCTATAATAAAAGGCATTGCATCTTTGATTTGATTTTCAGCTTGATTGTTGGTGTATAGGAATGCTATTGATTTGTGTACATTAATTTTGTATCCTGAAACTTTCTGAACTTATTGATCAATTCCAGGAGATTCTGATGGTGTCTTTAGGGTTTTCTACGTATAAGATCATATAATCAGCAAAGAGCAATAGTTTGACCTCCTCTTTCATGATTTGGATAACTTTTATTTCTTTCTCTTGTCTGATTGCTCTGGATAGGACTTCCAGCACTATGTTGAATAGAAGCGGTGATATTGGACATCCTTGTCTTGTTCCAGTTCTAAGTGGGAATGCTTTCAACTTTTCCCCATTCAGTAAGATGTTGGCTGTTGGTTTGTCATATATAGCTTTTATAATTTTAAGATAAGTTCCATCTATGCCTATTTTGTTAAGAGTTTTTATCATAAAAGGGTGTTGAATTTTGTCAAATATTTTTCTGCATCTATTGAGATCATATCACCTTTGTTTTTGCTTCACCATAGTAAACTTCTAAAAAATGCATTTAGACTTCTAAAATGCTTAAATTTTATATAAATTACAGAATTATTTCTTTTGAGATAAGTGTTGTTGTTAATGTTTTCAAGAGTAAGTTCCAAATTCCCAAGCTTTCCTTGGAAATATAGAATCGAAATTAAATGCATGTTAGCATTAAAATTCCTGAAAATTTCTCTCAATTCCGTAATGTTACACAATATGCTCATTACAACCTCCACTTTTGCTTATACTGTTCTTCCAGGCTAGTATGCCCTTCTTCCTCCTCCTCTCTATCAGAATCCTATTGGTTCATATCTCAATTCCTAAGCATTTCATAAAATCTTGTCTATTCCAGCCTATAAGGATCTCTCCCTTCTGTGATTTTCCATGCAAATAACTAATAATTTCATTTAACAGTAGATAGTATTATAGGCTCATTTTGAATATATTTTTTTACTTCACTTAATTATAATTTATTTGACAGTAGCCATTGCATTTTATCCTCTGTTACTCTATTTTCCATAAAAGTATGCACAGTCCTTGGTATACAGTAGGTTCTTAATAAATTCAAACAGAACTGAAAATGGCTGTTTGATTAATGATTACTGCTAAATATGACTATTATGTTAGTGATTGTGCTAGAGCACTGATAAAACAAAAATATTAATACAACATAATAATAAAAATAAAGTATTATGATTGTATAGATAAAATTACTGTCTGGCACAGTATTTTCCTTTTGTAGCCTGACATATGATACAATGCTAGAGCTTAAAGGTTCTCAAATAAAAAAATTCAGAGGTAGTCTATTCATAAATACAGACATTGACTGCAGTTATAATTTGTGTAGTTTGTTTGAACACAGACAAAGACTATTAGACTCCAAAGCAGGTCAGATTCCTTTACTGTTTTAACATGTCTTTAACATGGTCTCAGTGGTGTGCTTTGTGCAATAAACATATCAAGCATATCCAAATCAGGAAAATAATGCTGAAGTACCAGTTATGCTTCAGCAGTATTTCTGAGGGAGCTGTCTAGTATATAGGGTAAAAGGCCCAGGTACCAAGTAGGTTAGGTAATATTTATGCTTCCGTCAATGGCCCTGGTGTGACCTAGGGCATGTTAGTTCTTCTCTCTGTGCTTCAGTTTCCCTATTTGTAAAAAGGGATAATGCCTCACAAGGTGCTTGAAGGGATTAAAGATATACCAAACTCCAAGCTACAAGACAGAAGGAATTAGATACAGCTTTAAACTTATATCCATATTTTCTGAAGTAAAATTTATAACAGATATCATTGGGGGAAAGAGTATATTTTGAATGTATACCCTATAGAAAACTATGTTCTTAATAGGTTAGAGGAAAAGTGATGAAAATTATTATTAAATTACTACTCATTAGATTTCTTATAGATTAAATTACTAACTCATTAGATTTCTCAAGTCTCTACCCAGGCACTGTAGAAAGCATTGTGTATGCATTATTTAATGTGATTATTCTCAACAATGATATGAGGCAGGTATAATTACAACTCCTATTTTACAGGTCAGGAAATTGAGGCTTTGAGAGGTTAATTACCTGTTAAAGGTCACTCAGCTAGAAAGTCAGAATCTGCACCATCTATCTACTGTAGTGTTAGCTCTGAATTAAAACATTTTATCATACGAAAAGAATGATTGCAAAAGAAAAATTTTATAAATAAAAAGATGAAGAAAGACTCAATTAAAACAGCTTTAGAAATATATGAGGTTTTCTTCACTATGAATTATAATGTAAATTAAGTCAACAGTTTGTGCAACTTTTGGGGACAAAATATCAATTCTTCCCTTTTTATATAATTGATGTTTCATAAAATTTTCATTTTTTATAGTTCAGGACAGCTAACCAAGCTTGACGGGACAACTACAAGTCTCTATCAGATCAATAATGTCTAATAAAACAAAACTAAAAAAACATTCTATCCCTAGGCTTTTGAACTACCTGATTGTTTCATGTAGTAAGTGAATATTGCTTATTTCTAGTTCAATCAGAACTAGGAAGTTTTAGAAGATATTTGGGGAAATAATTGGAACCATATTAATGGAATACTGAGAGTCAGAAAACCTTTATAGCCCTACAGGGAATAAGATATACTATATAACAACATTGAAACTTAACAATTGAACAGAATAGTAAATTAAACCTTAACAAACTCAGTAGTTTCATAAATATCTTAGGTTTAGAATAGTTAGTGTAGCACAATATTTTTATACTGACCTAAGTTTATCAAATAACCTTTTTGTCTGGAATTATGGGGAAACATTCAGTCCAGTCTATTTTGACCTTTCCAAATTTTTATAACATCAATATAAACTTTAGAGAACAACTAGTTCATGATTTAACGAATGAAAACTCTAGCTACTTCACATATAATTGAATCTGGAATATTTACACATTTAAATGCTTAACTGGAGGTAAACATTTACCCTTTGGGAGAGGGCCAGGTGGATGGGCCCCAGGGCAAAATAACAATGTTAAGTCCCGGATATCTGACTGTACTGCCAGTGCCACCCAGTCTTAAAAATATTGCTGGATCATCATCATCATCCTCAGTCAATATTTACTAAGCTCTTTATGACAGCAGTGGCATTAGAAAGTTTATAGAAGTCAAGAGTAGCTTAACGATCTCAGTTTATTATATCTCGTATTGTTCGTTAATATTGCTATTTACTGTTTTTCCAATTAATGAATCAGAATGTTCCTGAACAAGGATCTTCAATTATTAGATATTATTTCCATTTGCCAAATATGTTTAACTAGTTTAGCATCAATAAAAATTTTAACGCATTTAATAATATATATGTTATGTAAAGAAAGAAAAAACATTTATAATTAAAATATGCTAAATAAATCTAATTGTACTGAGTGAAGTTTCTTTAAATATGAAGGAATTCTCTCCTTTCATTGTCATTTCTCACCATAGCTAATGTCCATAGAATTGAATTTTTTAAAAAAGGTGCCTTCTTCCTCAATAACCTGTCCTGGGCTCCTGCTTCTATCAAGTAAAAGAAGAATATTAAAGCTAATATTTCTTTTAAAGTTGGTGATATTTTTCTTAACATCTTATTTGTAAAAAGTGCTTGATTTCCTGCAATGTAAAGTACTTTCAAAATCAGTTAAAAGTATTTGGCAAATCTAAAATGTAAGTGGGGTTATCATTTACATGTATATGAGGTCTGTCCGGAAAGTAGCAGTCATGTAATATGAAAAATTGAGACATTTATTGAAGAAGATACAAGATACAAGAAACATTGTACATAGGACAATGACGCCTCAGTCCCATTCAAAGTAGGCTCCTTGGGACCTCACATAGTTCTCCCAGTGGCTCTTAACCTAACCCATACATACATGTTCAACATTCTCAAGTGTTCTGCCTGCTGCAGGCCTTCCAGAACCTGGATCACTTTCATCATATTCTCAACCATCTTTGAAGCATTTGTGCCACACTTTTATTTACACTGCACTAGTTACATTGTCCCCGAAAGGCTTCTGAATCATCCGAGTAGTTTCTGTGGAGGAAGGTTCAAGCTTAACGCAAAATTTGATGCAGATTCGTTGCTCTACTGGCTGTCATTTTGAATGTGACAGCCACACAGAACACATGCTTACTCAACAGCATCCAGTGCCCCACTGACTAGTACAGTGAAGTTGTCATTGTTCACACATGCGCATTACAGTTCACTCTCCTTAGCTGCCAGGTTACACCGTTCTCATTATATTAACAATGGCTGGATACTTTCCGGACAGATCTTGCATTTTTCATAATGTAGGTGAATAAATCTTTGGATTTTAAATTCCTTACATATTTTGCCATTTGTAAAGCACAGCCTATCTATCTATCTATCTATCTATCTATCTATCTATCTATCTATCTATATCTATCTATCTATTTATGGAGACAGGATTTCACTCTGTTGCTCAGGCTGCAGTGTAGTGGTGTGATCACAGCTCACCGAAGCCTTGAACTCTTGGGCTCAAGTAATCTTCCTGCCTTAGCATCCCAAAGCACTAGGATTACAGGTGTGAGACATCATGCTCAGCCTAAAATCTATTTTAAAAAATGAACTTCATTGTCATACATACACACACACACACACACACATACACACACATAGACCCAAAACATCAATCTATTTTTCGTGGAATCCTATTTCTAAGCATCAAATTTAATAATTTGTGCAGGTTACTATGAATAAAGGGCTTTTCAAAACTTATAAACTCATTTATATAATTTTTATATTAAAGTAATACACACCTAAAAAATTTTACAAGTCACTTTATTAGGGTATCATATAACAGTTAAAATTTCCCCTCCTCTCACTCACCACATATATAAAAAAATCTCACTGCCAGACTAAGTCTCACTTCTCAGATAACCTATTAAGTTTCTGAAGTATCACAATGTTTAAGCATATACCTACACATATTGATTTACTCAAGAAACTTTAACTGCACATCAAAGATGTGCCAACCACTGATTCAGGTGTAAGATGCAGTGGAAAACAAAACAAAATTCTTCTTTGAAGAACCTGTACTCTAGAGGACAATCCACAAACATAGTATAGTGTGATGCAGGCATGTCTATTATGAAAAAAAAATAGATAAGCTATTTTAGATAGTGTGGTCAGTGACATTTAAGCAGAAAGTTGAACAAAACAAAGAAGCAGACTCATGTTGACATTCTGGGGGTAAAAAAGTCCAGGCAAAGAAAACATAGGTTAAGGCTCTGAGATGGGAGCATGCTTAGAATGTCTGAGATAATAAGGGAGCTAGTGTGGCTGGAGTGAACCAAGAATAGAAACATATTAAGAAATGAGGTTAGAGAGGTAGCCAGGGGCAACAGTTTATGTATATATGTACAAATATCCCTTTTATAAATAAGATCACAACGTACATCTGGGGTCACAAACTTAAATGCCTACAGGTTTAAGGAAGATGATTTTAAATGCATGAAGTAGGTAGAATAAGAAATGTGGTTAAATGGAGTGTGCTCCTTTTAGAGAAGGTAACTTTTACTTAGCCCCACTCAATTGCTGAAATGCACATGTGTGATGGTTACTTTCATGTGTCAACTTCACCAGGCTATGGTATCCAGATATTTGGTCAAACACCAATCTAGATGTTGCTGTGGAGGTATTTTTTATTAATAGATGTGATTAGCATTTAAGTCAGTAGATTTTGAGTAAAGTAGATTACCCTCCATAACATGGGTAGGTCTTGTCCAATCAGTTCAAGGCCTTATAAGAAAAAGACTGGAGTCCCCTGAGGAAGAAGGAATTCCTGGGACTCAAGACAGCAACATAAACTCTTTACTGGTTTTTCAGCAGGCTGGCTTGCCCTGAAGATTTCAGACTTGCCAGCCCCTACAACTGCCAGAGCCAATTCCTTGAAATAAATTTCTTTCCCTGTATATATGCAGTCTAATGGTTCTGTTTCTTTCTCTGGAGAACCCTAACTAATAAATATGCCATGTCATAATCCTAAAGGTCACAAATTGTCAGATCTCCTAGTTTTTATTTTGGCAGCTAATTCATTTTTTAACATTGTGTAGAAAAAACAAAACATCCATGGGAAAGATTCTCATGTATTTTTTCACTATAAGAAATAATGTTGCAATGAATATACTAGCCAATGATCTTGTTTCTAAGTTTATTTTTTTAAATTCTAAATTTCAAGAAAGGTAAAATTCAAACAAATGATTCTGAAGATGGTTTTCAAATTGAAACACTATAG
>NW_012135636.1:2714619-2721454 GCF_000956105.1 Propithecus coquereli | reverse complement strand
CATTACTAAATAAAAACTAAACATTACTAAATAGAAGCTTAATTTACCCCGTATGAAGGGGTAACAAATTTTATAAAATGTTAGAACTAATAAAAGCTTCTTGCGTCAAAATTAAAGAAACTGAAACCTAGAAAGGTTGGAACTTGTCTATCATAATAATAATAATAGAAAAAAAAAACCTGATTCATGCCAAACATTGGAAGTGTAATTCAGGTCTTCTTATGTTTTTTATCACTGCTTGTGCAGTATGGTACCATAATGTTGCTCCATAGATAGTTAATTACTTTAGAAAACAAAATTTTTATGTCACTGGATAGGCCCAACTGGCACATTAGAATACAGAACTAACGAGGTCAGGATCAAGAGTTCAACCCCACTGTCGATGGGGGATTTCTCCTCAGAAAAATACTGCTGCATGGCTGGAGTTTGCATGCTGTGATTGCTGTTTACTGTCTAATTAATATCTATTCATAGTTCTGATTGAGTGAGCATATGGTTCAATGAAAAACTATCACTACTGTAAAAGAAAAAAACAACAACCAGATCTTAGTTACAGTAATATTTCTGATTGTTAAGGATGGCATATATACAGACAAAAAAAGTATATACAATGAAAATGATCCATATTGAATATAACTTAAAAAAATGTAGAAAAAATAAAGAATTTCACTCTCCTTTTGAGTATATTTGATATGGCCTCTATCTTTATGGTTTCTATGCCTGTGAAATATTTATTACAAACCCAGTAAGCAGGGTTCGTATTTAGCTTATTTTTTACTATGTAAAACCTGTAAATATTCTATTAAATTATTTAAAAAAACACTAGTGCAATAATAGGAAATATATTACCTTAAAATGTGGAGCGTGCTATTCAATATTTGTTTTCTAAAATGTGAAATTTACCATGTTCTGAATGGCATTACAAAGTCGCACATGGAATGACACAAAATATAATAAAAATTTAAAACATATTAATTGCTGTTGATTATAAGTATAATAAATCCTTTTCTACTGGCACCAAACAATAGGATCTAATTCTTGTCTAAACACTTTAATTTACAATTTCTTTAAGCAAAAAGAAATACAAGGAAGCACTATAAAATTAGCAAACGTTGAAACTTAGGCATTCCTTCCATTAGAAAAGAGTTTGTTATTATTATGCCTCCTGAACTTAGGAATGCAGCACTACAGGTTTACAACAACAGGAAAAAATCATTATTAAATACAAATCTAATCCCTACAAGTTTAAGATTCTTTCTTGATAAAACTTAAATTTAGACCAACAAAGCTGTTGCAAATGGATTTAGCATTTGGCACAGCAATAAGGGGGTACTAAATAGTTTACTAATAGCACGTTTGTAATAAATGAAATTTATTTTAAATCCTCATATTGCTATTTCTCTTCTGCTATCTCTTCTGCTTTAATGTGAAAGAGCTATCTGTTATAGTGGTAAACTTAGCATCCCTACCCACCCACCTCATGGGGCTCCTGCTTCTAACTCTGTCAAAGGACACAAAGAACAACATTTCCGGGCCGGGCGTGGTGGCTCACACTTGTAATCCTAGCACTCTGGGAGGCCCAGGCGGGAGGATTGCTTGAGCTCAGGAGTTCCAGACCAGCCTGACTAAGAGTGAGACCCCATCTCTACTATAAACAGAAAGAAATTAGCCAAACAACTAAAAACAGAAAAAAATTAGCTGGGCATGGTGGCACATGCCTGTAGTCCCAGCTACTCGGGAGGCTGAGGCAGGAGGATCGCTTGAGCCCAGGAGTTTGAGGTTGTTGCGAGCTAGGCTGAAGCCACGGCACTCTAGTCCGGGCAACAGAGTGAGAGTCTGTCTCGAAAAAAAAAAGAACAACATTTCCTTTTCTTAGCACTCAAAGTCTTCTAAATCTCAATGGAAAAAAACAAAGAACTTGGAAAAATATATATCCATATTTCCATATTCCTTAACTCCATTACAAGGAAAAGGAATGTTTACAGCAACAGTAGCTCTTATACTAAACCAGCAAAAGAAAATGATTATTGGAAAATAATTTAAAAAAATAAGATAACTATCACTAACTGGTAAAATTAAAGGCAAGGTGGAATGAAAGTCATCAGCATATTTCAAACTGCCGCTACAAGTGATAGCTGATCTCCTCCTCTGCTTTGGCTATTGCAAAGCTGAGAGTCAGACTTGAAGTTTTCTCTTTTGCTGCTTCATAGAATACATGCAAGCTGTCTATTGACTCACTCCTGGCTCCAGCTAACTGTTGTAGTCCTATATTTTTATTGTCTTAATTATTGGTAAATAACTTTCTTTACTATGACAATATACATGTGTGTATGTATGTATAAGTAAATGTAAAACTGACTTGAATAGTTGAAAGTATATTTTTTTCTTAGGCTTGCTAAACATAATCCATTATCTATGAATTCTATCTATCTAATCTATCTGAAAACGAAAGAATTAGTCTTAGTTTCTTTCACATAAAAATGGAACTTTTTCGTTTCTTCTGTAACACAGGAAACAGGAAAAACCTACTATCTGAATGAATTAGTTGTTTTTCACATACGGGTTTGTAAGCACCATCTATTCAGGTGTGTAAGAAATATTGCTTACTTTCATTTAAATCAAATTAAATCAGAATCTGAGGCTCCAGAAAATTTAAGCTTGGTTGTTTTTAGTAATTTCCTCTCCTTTCCTAGAATTGTGCATCCCAAGGATCTTAACTCTATTCAATTTAAAATAAATTTCTGTATATCCACACAGAATGTTCTCTACACCTTAAAAGAAAACTTATGGTAAAATAACAACATAAAATTTACCATTTTAACCATTTTTTAACTGTACAATTCAGAGCCAGTAATTACATTCATAATATTGTGCAACTGTCACCAATATTCATTTCCAGAACTTTTTCATCATCTCAAACAGAAACTCTGTATCCATTATACAATTCCCCATTCTCTCCTTCCCCTCGCCCTTGCTAACTCCCTATTCCCTTCCCCCAAGTGCTGGTAACCTCTATTCTACTGTCTCTATGAATTTGCCTATTCGAGGTACCTCACATACAGGGAATCATACGATATTTTTCTTTTTTGGTTTGGCTTATTTCACTTAGCATAATGTTTTTATGGTTCATCCATGTTGTAGCATGTATCAGAATTTCATTCCTTGTGAAAGCTGAATAATATTCCATTATATGTATATATATTTTGCCTATTCATTCCTCTGTTGACAGACACTTGGGTTGTTTCCACCTTTTGGCTAATGTGAACAATGCTGTCATGAATATTGCTGTACAAGTATCTGTTTGAGTCCTTGCTTTAAATTCTTTTGAGTATATACCAAGGAATGGAATTGCTGGATCATATGGTAATTCCATGTTTGACTTTTAAGGAAGTACCAAATTGTCTTCCATAGTGGCTGCATCACTTTACATTCCCATCAGCAATGCAGGGAAGTTCTCTGTATCTTTTTGTTTTAACAGAAATGTGGATCTCCCTGGAGTATGCGACTTCCCTTAGATTTTTCTTGAGTGGATACCACACATTCCTCCATGCACCACATATGTACAGGTTTCTTCTTTCGATCTAGCTATATGGTACTATTTATTTCACTACGTAGGTTTTTATTTATCTACTTTTAGGTCATTTTCTATTATGGCAATTACAGTGAGCATCCTGACATGTCAATAGTTTTAGGAACAATATCTAAATGGATATTCAATAATTTAGTTTTGTAAGATTTTGATTCCTTCATACCTGGTAACCCTCACCTCTTCTAATTTCAATCATCCACTTCTAAGGCAACATCAAATATTGTCACTGCTCAGAACTGAGTGCTTCACTTCTGAATATTAAATAGCAACATTCCACTTTCTGACTATAACCTCCTAAGCTTTCAGCTCTTGAATTTGCTTATTTCTACTACATTTACTCTATGTTCTCAAGATCTATGGTTTCTTGATTTGTCCTTTTTCAGTTTGCATGTCCCTTCAACTTTATCTCCTGACCTATTTAGCTTAGACTATCATTCATCATTTCAACGACTCTTTTACTAGTACCCTCCATCTCTCTGCGCTCTATCATTTTTGTCTTGCAAATTTGTAATCCTGAATCATTGCAACCCTTTGTCTTCTGTACTGCTATACTAGGATAGTTGAATGCGTTAAATTACACAACTGTGAAAATATGAACTCACACAAATTTATAGCACCTATGCCCAGCTAAGTTTTTAGGATTGCTTGACTTTCTTCTTTTTCTTGCCCTTCCTTTCTCTTTCCCATTTCCTTCAGCAGCTACTTTGCAATTCCTTCCAAAGCCTCCTGCTCTCTCACGTTCATAAATCCACATTGATCTCTACTTCACAGAAAAAAAAAAACAAATTGTGGCCTCAAATTTATTTACACTTACAGCTATTCTTAACTCCTTCACTCCTGTCTGGGATCACAATTTGGACATCTTTGTGTTCAAAGAGGACTCTTTAGCAGATATTCTAAATTCCATCCCTTCTTCCCTCCTCTGGAATCCTGTTCCATAACAATCTTTTCTATTGGCTCCTTCCAATTAGCCATAAACATGCTCAAGTATTTACCATTTTCCAAAAAGAAAATATAAAAATCCTTAACCTATCTTCCTTTCTTCTGAACTATCGTTGCCATTTTTCTTACTCAAGTGTCTTCAAGGACTACTCTACTGTCCAAATTGCTATGCTTCTTTACTTTTTAATTACTTTTCAATTTACAGAAAACTGGATTCTACATCTAATACTCTATTGAAACTACTCTTGTGGAAGTCACTAGTGACCACCAAATTTCAAACATGAAGGACACTTTCAGTCCTTATCTTACTTAACCACTTAGCAACATTTGACTTTTTTTGTCTTTTTGGAAATCTTTCTTGGCTTCAGTGATATCATATTTTTTGATGCTACTCCTAAGTTACTTTCCTTTTTTAAAGAGGGTCTTGCTCTGTCACCTAGGCTGCAGTGCAGTGGCGTAATCAATAGCTTACTGTAACCTCAAACTCCTGGGCTCAAGGGATCCTCCTACCTCGGCTGCCCAAGGAGCTAGGACTACAGGTATGTGCCACCATGCTCAGCTAATTTTTAAATTTTTTTATAGAGACAGGGTCTTACTATGTTGCCCAGGCCCCAAACTCCTGGACTCAAGCAATCCTCCTGCCTTGGCCTCCTAAAGTGCTGAGATTACAGGCATGAGCTCCCATGTCTGGTCTGACATTTTGTTTTAAAAAGAAATTTATCTTCACATTGAACACTAACAATAAACAAAATACTATGCTAAGAACTGAATATACTTAAAACAACCCTATAAAGTAGGTACTATTATTCTTGTTTTTCAAAAAGGAAATGGGCTTGGTGAGGTTCATTTATGTAGGGCCACACAGGGCATGGCTATCTAACTGCAAATCCCTGTAGCTTTTAATACCACCAGCAATTTTTTTAAAAGTAGCAGTGAGAAGGGGACTTGTGAAGCATATCTTTGAGTCAGTAATTGCTAACTCCCTTAGAAGAGATCATATAAATCTATTAGATCCATATAGATTTTAAAAAGTAGCTTTATAATTTTCAAAAATAATTCAATAGTCTTCTGCAATTCAGCAAAAAGACAGAGCTTCGAGAACTGGCATCTAATACATCCCATTCACAACAACAAAGTTATTTCTTTCAAACAAGTTTGCCTGACATTTCTAACATTCAATTCTTTAATAGCTGATTTTTTTTAAATACCAAGAAGAAATAAAAAATATCAACACAATTAACAAGAAAGGTTGGCATCAAGGTTTGTTCTTTAGGAAGTTCATACATGATTATCATATACTTCCTGGAATTCTTGGACACTGTCACTTCATCAGCAGAGTACTTGCAGTCCTATCCCACAAAGGTAACAGGAGAAGGTTCTGCAAAAACCCTCTCTATTAATGGGGTGAATTTACTACCCACCACACTGCAGCATCCATGGTCAGGGCACAAGTAATATGGTATTCATAAGTCTTAATAAAGGATTTAATATATGCCTGTTTTTATTATTTTACCAAGAATACACACTAATTTAATGCAGCTAACTGAAATATGCATGTAAAAATATCAGCCATCAAACTTGGCTGTACACAGGAACTTCTAGGGAGCTTTAAAACACATTGACACCTGAGTCCCATCCCTAGAGATTCTTACATAATCAGCCTGGGATGGGTTGGGTATCAGGATTTTTTAGAAGCTTTTCAGGTGATTCTATAATAATGGTAGCTATACTTGAGAATTGTTGATATAAAGGACAGAGAAAAGACTGTTATATTCACTTTACACTAAAAAAAAAAAAAAGTGGGTTGATATGATGTATGCATTCACTATCAGGGTTTTGTGTACCTGCATACCCACCTATAGACACCGATTCTAATTGAAAATTAAACGATTCCCCACAGTAAGTGAACAATCAAACAAACATACTTGATGTTTGACAACTGTTAGTTTCCTAGGGCTGCTGTGGCAAAGTACCATAAACTGGGTGGCTTAAAACAACAGATATTTAATGCCGCACAATTCTGGAGGCTAGAAGTCCGAAATCAGGTGGGCTATACTCTTTCCAACAGCTACAAAGGAAAGTCCTGCCTTGCCTATGTTAGCATTTGGTGTTTGCTGCAACACTTGACCATCCCTTGGCTTATAGATGCATCACTCCAGTCACATGGGCATCTTCTCCCTGTGTGTCTTTACACCATCTTCCCTCTGTGCATATCTGTCTCTGTGTCCAGATTTCCCCTGTTTATAAGGACACCAGTCATCTGGGATTAGAACCCACACTAATGACCTCATTTTAATTTGATTA
>NW_012135636.1:2712646-2713034 GCF_000956105.1 Propithecus coquereli | reverse complement strand
AAACTTTTCTCAATACTAGACTTCATCCTTATTTATCTGTATCATCAGATATATGCCCTTCTGCAATGTTTAACTTTATACACAGAATTCAGAATGTGGAACATGGGTTCAGTGCAATATCTAGAGTAGAGATAAGCACAATGGGTGTTTCACATACAAATTTAATGTGGCTCCACCGCCTGATCACACTAGATTTTCTTTTAACTTTATTAATAGTAAAACTCAGAAAATTCTAAATATGTTGTCAAGCCATCTTTGATATTTAATGTGAAAAAAAAGTACACTGGATTATAACTTGATTCTTACAGATATGATTTAACCTTTTCAGTTCCTTTTCTGCAAGGAAAAAAAAAAAATTCCGAAAGGGAGAATGGCAGCAACCCTGAAT
>NW_012135636.1:2706582-2711966 GCF_000956105.1 Propithecus coquereli | reverse complement strand
AAACATTCCCAAAAATTAGGGAAAAGAATTTAAAATAAAAATAGATGGTTAATTCTTAACATCAATAATTAATAACAGCTTTTCCAATTTCCAATATACCATAAAATATGACTGAAATGGTAACTTTGAAAACACAGATATCCACTGCGACTAATAGCAAGTCAAAACAAATCACTTAAAAAGGACATACCACATTCAACTTACAAAACTTCAGAAATCCTGTTGCGTTATTTAAGGAATATCAAATGTTAGGCAAGTAACAGAGAATTTGCTAAATAAATATGTGCCAAGGCTAAATACATGCAAATGCTAAAATAAGATGATAATTTTGAAGGTTTTTACCTGGTACCTCTGAAGAAAACCAAAACCAAAACCAAAACCAAAACCAAAACCAACCAAACAAAAAAATAATATTCCTGTAGGAAAATACCAAAATGAAGTTTTTGCCTAGAGACTTTTGTAATGAAAATGGAATTGTAAGAACTTTACTTAAATTCCCATGCTCCAGGTGATATTGAACATTTCACTTTCTCCTCCTACAATTAGTTGGCTATGAATTTTGGTGTTGCCTCCTAACAATTCATTCAATTTCTCAATCCCCAATGTCTAATTTTCTGTATAGGCCCTGGTACAATTTTTAAAGCTATTATAAACTTCCCGGTTTTACAACCTCCTTACTTTATCAGATATATGCTTATCTGGCCAGCTTTTAGTTTTTTGGGGGAAAAACCTTTACCCTATGCCACAGTAATACTGTTATTCCTTGTGGCTAAGATAAACTTCATCCCCCATCACCTCAGGTATAAGATCCAGGTTGTCCAACTAGAGTACTCCATCCCACCAGCCCCAGAAGAAAACTAAATCCTGATAATATCATTTGTACTACTGGATCCACATATGCCAGAAGACAGATCCATATCCATTTCTTGAACATCCAGGGTAGATACATCCTTTTTGGAGGATGAGTGGGACTTAGGCTAGTTTGAGCTGGATATCCGTTACACGCAGTATAAAAACACTTAACTAATTTAAATGTGCTGTTTACTTCTACTGTATTTCCTAGATTCATTATTAATATCATACAATACTATCATACTACTGATCAAAAATAAATTTCATATCAAAAACATTTTGGAAATTAGCAAAATTTTTTCCTGTATTTCTGGCATCACATATTCTCATATTTCTGGCAATTACTTTAGTAAAACTACTTACATTCATTTATGCATATACACACATAAATACATGCACACAATAAAACAAACTAACAATTCCTGACCAGCGTAGGCCTGTTCCTGCGAGACTGTCTCTAAAAAAATTTTTTTAAATAAGATAAAATAAAACAACAAAACTCAGTATAAGAGAATGTACAACGTAAAGTAAATCTCCCATCTCAGTACTACAAATCCCTTCTTCTGAGATTAGCAGTTAACTGCTTGTTACATATCCTTCCAGAGATATTCCACACATATACAAGCATATATATATTTCCAAATAAATACACTTATCTACAAAATTCATAGCATTTTATACACACTTATAAACCTTGCTTTAATTTTTTTAAAAATTGTTATTTTGCTTCAGATTAAAAAAATCTCCCATCCCACCCCACATATCACACTCACCAGTCACATTCCCTTTCTTCCCAGCCCCAAAGCGAAACACTTCCATGAATTTGGGTTCACCATTTTCAATAGTATTTTATACTTTTACTATATAGTTATGTATTCATAGATAACATATGTTATTGTTTACAGGTTTTTTAACTTTATATAAGTGATATTCTACATACTTCACAGATAATTGCCTTTTTGGTCAGTATTATACTTTTCACATTTATTCATATTGACAGATGTATCAACTCACAATATTTATCTTCTTACATATGTGCTATGATTATAGATATATTTGGATTTATTTTTACATATTACTTCATGTTTTATGTTAAGCATCCTTTCCTTTGCTTCTCTTTTTTTTTCTGTTTTATGTTAAATTTTTTTGAGCAAAGCCTACAATGAATGAGGATTTCTATATATAGTCATAGTTTTAGGTAAATATTTTACACATATATGACACTCTTTCTGCTTACAGTCATATTTTTAGTAAATTTTATCAAAATAAAATATATATGCAATATCAAATAGGTATACACATGGCTTTTTTTTAGAGACAAGATCTTACTCTAAAGACAAGGTCACTCAGGCTGGAGTGCAGTGGCATGATCATAGCTCACTGCAGCCTCAAACTCCTAGGCTCCAGTGATGCTCCTACCTCAGCCTCCCGAATAGCTAGGACTACAATTGTATGCCACCACACCTTGCTATTAATAATTTTTTACTCTTTTGTAGAAACGGGATCTCGCTATGTTGCCCTGGCTGGTCTCAAACTCCAGGCCTCAAGCAATCCTCCCACCCTAACCTCCCAAAGTACAGGGATTATGGGTATGAGCCACTGTGCCCAGCCTACGTATGGATTTTTAAAGTCAGGCTTAGTGAGTTATAATACATACAAAGTAAAAATTCATCCATTTTCAGTACACAATCTTGTAAATTGTGACAAATTTATACAGTCATGTAACAACCATCACAATTAAGATATAGAATATTCCCATTAACCCAAAATATTCCCTTGTGCAACACTACATTCAATGCCTTCCTTTTATACCCATCCCCTTGCAATCAATAATATGATCTTTGTCCCTATAGGTGTGCCTTTTCTACAATGTCATACAAATGAAATGGAATCAAACAGTATGCAGTCTTTTGAGTCTGGCTTCTTTCATTTAAACATATACTTTTGAGATTCATTCACATTCTCTAAGTATCAGTACCTCATTCTTTTATACCACTAAGTAGTATTCCATTGTACAGGTACATCTAGTACCACAATCTGTATGTTCACTCACCAGTTGATGGACATTTGGCTTATTTCCAGTTTTTGACATTTATTATTATAATGAAGCTGCTATAAATACCTACATACAGATCATTTTGTGGAACTATACCTTCATTTCTGTTACATAAATACCTAGAAGTGAAATTTCTGGGTCCTCTAGTAAGTGCATATTTATATACTTTATACTTTGTATCAGCGGACCCCAACCTTTTCGGCACCAGGGACCGGTTTCATGGAAGACACTTTTTCCACGGATGGGGGGTCGGGGGAATAGTTTCAGGATGATTCAAATCAAACCTCTCTGCTAATGATTATCTGTATTTGCAGCTGTTCCCCAGCACTAGCATCACTGCCTCAGCTCCACCCCAGATCATCAGGCATTAGATTCTCATAAGGAGCACGCAACCTAGATCCCTTGCGTGTGCAGTTTACAGTAGGGTTCGCGGATCCTATGAGAATGTAATGCCGCTGCTGATCTGACAGGAGGTGGAGCTTATGCGGTGATGCAAGTGATGCGGAGTGGCTGTACGTAAAGACGAAACTTAGCTCACTTGCCCACCGCTCACCTCCTGCTGTGCAGTCCAGTTCCCAATAGGCCACAGACTGGTACTGCTCTGCAACCTGGGGGTTGGGGACCACAGCTTTATAGATATAAAGTTATATACTTCATTTAAAAAACCTCCTTGACTTGCTGCCTACATCGATAAAACTTTAAAGTATCTATGCTTTACTACAGTGTCAATCTAGTTGTTGAATGTCTACTACGGGTTGGGCATTGTACCATGTGCTTGAAATATATTACTGTAGTCTCACACCCAAGCCATGAGGTAGTTCCTTTGATCCCTATTTTACAGATGATAAAACTGAGGTTCACAGAGCTTAAGTAACTTATAAATACAAGAGAGATAGTGACTGATAAAACTTAAATACAAACTTAGGCCTGCTTGATCCAAAATACATAATTTCCCTTTATGCCATTGTATAACATTCTGGAGGATATATATATATATATATATATATATATATATATATATATATATATATATATATATATATATATACACACACAAACACACACACACACACACATATATAAAAAATATTGTCATATAAATAAAATTATATATATTAATACATATAAATGCAGGACAAACAATGGAATCAAATCATCATTGGATAACAGTTACTGACAATAACAGAAGGTCACATCATAATCAGTGTGTTTTACATCTTTAGTATCCTCCTACTATACCTTAAGTGATTGAGAAAAAGGTTGGTTAACTAAGGTTAGTCTTATAGTTAAATATCCCACTATATACTTAATATCAATATTGAGCAATGTCATCTAAATAGGACAATCATTTGTACTGGTACTGTATTAGAAATGAACTACATTGTCTCCTTACAGTTTTATCTAGTAACTTAGAATAACGAAGAAAAGACTACACTATTCACATCACTGAACACTAATTGTTATGGATATTGTGGAGAAACTACTATTATCTCTCTTTAAAGTCTTGTTATGTTCGGTTTAAATGTGTTCTTAATAGTTACAGTTTGATATAGTTAAACTGGAGTTTCCTTTGGTAACTCCAAGATCATTAACGGAAATTGGTTTTTATCATAGAACAGAGACATTTGATCTTACGTGTGATATCTACTAAATAAAGAAGCATACTGTACAAATTAAATCACACAACCAAATAATTTTAGACTGGGAAACGATCTTAGAGGTAATACAGTCTCCTATTGTTACAGATGAGGAAATTCTTGCTAATACAACATGGTCAAGACAATAGCTGGAAATTTTCCAAGGTTTCATACCTGTTAGAAGGGAAGTTGGAACTATTATAGAATACAAGTGTCCAGAAAATACTGCTTATTTTACCATATAAGATCATATTTCAATATGGTATAATTTAATATGCATGTTAATTATTTTAATAATAGTTAATAGGTCTATTTTAATAGAATTATTTTACAGAGTAACCATAAATACATAAGACTGTGCCACGCTATTAGAAACATCTATAAAACCATCCTCATGCAGCCAACTGATCTTTGACAAAGCAAACAACAATACACACTGGAGACAAGAAGCCCTAGTCAATAAATAGTGCTGGGAAAATTGGATAGCCTCATGTAGAAGAATTAAACCAGATCCATATCTCTCACCATTCACAAAAATTAATTTACGATGGATAAAAGACTTATATATAAGGCATGAAACCATAAGAATTCTAGAAGGAAATATAGATAAAACTCTTCTAGACATCAGCCAATGCAAAGAATTTATGACTAAGACCCCAATGGCAATTACAGCAACAACAAAAATAAATAAATAGGACTTGATTGAATTAAAAAGCTTCTGCTCAGCTGAGGAAATAATCAACAGAGCAAACAGACAACCTACAGAATGGGAGAAAATATCTGCAAACTATACATCTGATAAAGGGCTGATACTCAATCTACAAAGAACTCAAACAAAT
>NW_012135636.1:2696697-2697207 GCF_000956105.1 Propithecus coquereli | reverse complement strand
GCCACGGCACTCTAGCACGGGCAACACAGTGAGACTCTGTCTCAAAAAAAATAAAAATAAAAAAAATAATACCTACTCCTAACCTGAAACACAACTGAAGTATTCAGAAACACTTTCAACAGGCGATACTTGAGACATCTCATTTTCACACCAATTTCAATGCATTTCAATTTAAGAATTTCACTGGATAGCTTAATTACCGGGATAAACACTTGCATTTTCTCATCCGCAACATACATGCTCACTATTGAGCATGCCTTTCGCACCTTGCTCACTGGCAGACTTACAAACATCCTCACAGTTAAGTCAGTCATCTTTTTCCTATGCTTCAAGTCACCTTGGGTATATATCTATTACAGCATTCATCTAATTTTATCTGCATTTTTTGGTACATTTATCTTGTCCAAAGATGGCAAATTTCTTTTCTTTTTTGTATCCTCAGCATATCATATATGAGCTCTCATTATTTTTGAAGAATATAGTTAAAAATTAAGTAAAAATTTTAAAAAT
>NW_012135636.1:2685738-2696647 GCF_000956105.1 Propithecus coquereli | reverse complement strand
CTAATTGTGGGGCTGCCTAGTCTAAAATCACAATATATGGAAATTAGAGTAAAATGTGCGGTATAATTATCCTAACAATATTTTTTCTCTTTTAACATTGTTTTTTGGAGGTCCTGGGTGATATAAAGATTGTTTATATAAGAATTTTGATCATGGTGCTGGGAAAACTGGATAACCACATGCAGAAGATTGAAATTGAATCCCCACCTCTCACAAAAATCAACTCATGATGGATAACAGACTTAAACCTAAGGTGTGAAACCTTAAGAATTCTAGAAGAAAATGTTGGGAAAACTCTTATAGACATCAGCTTAGGCAAAGAATTTATGAAGAAGACCCCCAAAGCAATTACAGCAGCAACAAAAATAAATAAATGAGACCTGATCAAATTAAAAAGCTTCTGCACAGCCAAGGAAACTATCATTAGAGGGAACAGACAACCTACAGAATGGGAGAAAATATTTGCATGCTACACATCCAATAAAGGGCTGATAATAAGAATCTATGTAGAACTTAAGAAAATTAACAGGAAAAAAATCAAACAACCCCATGAAAAAGTGGACAAAGGACATGAACCGAAACCTTTCAAAAGAAGACAATAATGGCCAACAAACATAAAAAAGTGCTCAACATCTCTAATCATTAGGGAAATGCAAATCAAAACCACAATGAGATATCACCTAACTCCAGTGACGATGGCCTTTATCAAAAAGTTCCAAAACAACAAATGCTGGTATGGATGTGGAGAGATAGGAACACTCTTACACTGCTGGTGGGATTGCAAATTAGTATAACCCCTGTGGAAAGTAATTTCGAGATATCTCAAAGAGTTAAAAATAGAAGTATCATTTGATCTAGCAATCCCACTTCTAGGCATCTACCAAAAGGAAAAAAAGACATTCTATAATAAAGACATCTGCACTCGAATGTTTATGGCAGCACAATTCACAATTGCAAAGATGTGGAAACAACCCAAGTGCCCATCAATACATAAGTGGATTAATAAAATGTGGCATATGTATACCATGGAATACTACTCAACTACAAAAAATAATGGTGAACTAGTATCTCTGATATTATCCTGGATAGAGCTTGAGCCCATCCTTTGAAGTGAGGTATCACAAGAATAGAAAAACAAGCACCACATGTCCTTGCCATCAAATTGGTACTAACTGATCAACATTAAGGGGTTCACATAGAAGTAATATTCACTGGGTACTGGTCAGATGGGAGGGGGGTGGTGGGAGTGGGTAAATTCATAACTAATAGATGCAGTGTGCACTGTATGGGGGAAGGGCAAGCTTATAGCCCTGGCTTGGGTGAGGCAAAGGTATTATATGTAACCAAAATGTTTGTATCCCCATAATATTCTGAAATAAAAAAGTAAAAAAAGAATTTTGATCATATGATCAAGAGCAGTACGAGGTAAATTTCCAATATCATCATTTCTTAGCTCTGTATTAAATTGTGTGACATTTTTCCTGTCCTTAAACAGTGATCTCTTAAGTTTTACATGAAACACTATATAATAATTATTTAAATAATGCCTGTTTAAATCAGTTTGATTATCAGAATTACTACTGCAGCTAGTGTGGTTCAGTTGAGTGATATGTGTCATAAGCTTCTAATCTCCAATAACTGCCAGATATTCTAACTTAACATATAGTTAGAGGGAGGTTTTCATAGTCTCACTTTTTAAAAGGTATACGTAATTATATAATTGATAAAATGTTCAAAAGTAGATATTGAAACATTCCCCACAACTGCCTTTAACGATGCAAATACTTTAGGAAAAAAATTCATGGGGTAGGAAAACCACTTATTAGGAAATGCTTTACTTAAACCCTCTCATTTTTTAAGGTTATAAATAGAGGATAATAGCAGAACCAGAAATAGAACACAAAACTCCTGATTACCAGTAAACAATTATGAAGTCTGCACATTAACTACTTTGACAATCTCTTCTCCAACTTCAAACGTGCCACTATATACTATTGTGCTAACTCCAGAGGTGACACTGTTTACTCCAATTTTTAGCTCATTTCCATTCACTGTTATTTATTAATATCTGAGACATGGTCTTGCTGTCACTCAGGCTGGAATGCAGTGGTGCAATCATTGCTCACTGCACCCTCAAACTCCTAGGCTCAAGTGATCCGCCTGCCTCAGCCTCCTGAGTAGCTGGAACTACAGACACAAGCCACCATGCCTGGCTAATTTTTCTCATTTTCTGTAGAGACAGGGTCTTGCTATGTTTCCCAAGCTGGTCTTGAATGCCTGGCTTCAAGTGATCCTCCTCTTGCCTTGGTCTCGCCAAGTGCTGGGATTACAGGCCTCAGCCACTGCACCTGGCCCATTCACCATCTTTTATTCTAAAATATTTGTATTTTTACTTTTAGTGTCTGATATAATTTACTTTTTAAGCCATTAGTAATTTAAAATCTTTTTCTTGAACCATTTCTTTGTGCATTAATTCAGACTTTGGAGGGTTTGTCTTTTCCTTGTATTAATATCTTTTAAGTTGAATGAACCTATCTCAAAAGATACTGCTATGGTCTTCAATTTGTTGATAGTTAGATGCCAGGTAGATACTTTACTTAAATACTGAGATTTCTTGACTCCACCTCTGAAAGTCATTCTTACTGATGTGTACAAAATCACTGACTATCTTACTTGCTTCACTAATAATGATCTATTCACAATTTAATGAGATTTGCCTCTTTTATAGTCTAGAAAACAGGTTAATCATGTAGAATTTATAATATGCAGAGAATATCTATTAAATTATTGAATTTCAATCTACCATGCCAACTGTTCTTGAGGATATTTGCTCATGAAACAAAATTATATGCAAGAAAACACTTAAAAGCATCAGCTGGAATGTGGGTTCCTTAAAAAAGTCCACTCTGCTTTCTCATGGCACGATACATTCCTTTGACTAAGCTCTCTGGTACTACCTAAGAACATGAGCACACAGAGAAAATTAAATTCTTATTTAAACTCAAGAAGCAAACATTTCCCAAAATGACAATATTCCCCTCCTTTACACTTGAGTTGTAAACATTTCTCTACATGCCAGTGCCCTTCTATTTAGTTAGAATTTTAGCCAGCAGTATTTTGTTTATTTGTTCAGGATTGTGTATGTTTTTTCACTACATCTATAGTACACTTCATCACCTGAACACCTGCTGAACTAAACTTGCCTTGCCAGCAAAAAATTTTGAAATTATGCAATCTGCAATTCAGTCCATGGCAAGCACTTGGGTAGAATTTCTTCTATACCCTTTCAACATCAGTTAAAGAACTGCCTGAGTAGAAATATTGCCAACTGAAAAGTTAGTGAAGCGAATTTAATCAAGTGAACTTGACTATCATTTTAGCTAAGGACCTTTCAAATACTAATATTAAATAAGCACTATCATCATTTAGCAAATGAACCATAACATTACTCTAAAATTTTATGAATGTATTGAAAGGAAAATCAGTATGATTATGTGATATCTAATTAATAAAAAAGTTTATATATCTAATTAATCAAAATGTTTATATAAATATATTTATAGAGACTTAAAGAAGATGTGAAAAACCATGGAAATAGCTATTCAAAAAATCAGCCATGATAACTGAAAAAAAAATTCTTAAAGAAAGGAAAACATTTTAATCGGATATGTTTTATGTGAAAATATTTTAGCTAGGAGACAAGATTTTTTGACATGTACACAGTGATATATAACTGGCAAAAATATAACTTTATAACCAAGACTATATGAAAAATATTTTTCACTGAAACAGTTGACGATTAAATAAGAGTACTGAAAGTATTCAAATAAAAGAAATATTAATTTATAAGTTTCTCATTTGTAAAATATTTTATTCAGGTATCTCAGTCCAAGCCTGTATATTTCCTATTTGTTTATTACAAAAATCAACAAGAAATAATCAAAGTTATCTGAATTAAAGGTTACTTTTTAAAAAGACCAAATTACAATTTAAAGAAAAACAGACCAAGCAAGATTTCGCAAATACACTGAAAGTTTTCTTAAATACTTTAAGATAACATATTGGCATTAAAACAAGCAAACTAAAGTTTTTAAAAGATGACAATTAAAATACTGTTTAACCAAAGGAAGAGGGCTTGTTAAACTTGACTTCACTTATGTTAATCAACATATGCAGTAATTTAAACAAAATTTCTGTATATGAATGTGAAAATTATCTGGGAGTTGTGCCTAAGCATGTGAAAAGCATAAGAAAAAAGAATTCCCTGTTTCCTTTTGGATGCTTCAGACAACAGCAACACAGCCTAGGGCACACTGCTGCGGATTTTAACTGCTGTATGGAACTACTCAAAATGCTTTTGATCCATTTTATCTTGCAAGTTAGCAAAGAAATGTTGCAATAAGAAACACCAACAAAGATCTAAAAAAGTTAAGCTCTGGATTACCATATTGTGTTCTCCTGCCATTCAATGCTTCATACAAAGGCAGTGGTGTTCAAAGTAAGAAAAAAAAGTGCAGAGAGAGAAAAAAGAGAAATTGGTCTCAGAAAGTGCAAAGCACAAAGTAAATAATATTCTTCTACATCCCTTCTTTTTCACAGATTGGATGTTAAAAGAGTTGCAGCAATTAGGCTTTTGTTAATTACCAGCTGTTGAAACAGATGTGTTGACTATCCTTATTAGTCAACAGCTGGGTAAGAAGAACAATTGATGCTCCCTAAAACCAACAGCCAGCTGCTGTGCAGTAATTATCTCCAATTAATAACAGGTGATAAAGGCAAAAAGCTTCTATCCCTCTCTTTCAATAACTTTGGCAGTTTCAATAACTATTGATTTATCATTACAAAGTAATGGAGAATACATTTATTAAGACAAGAAAGGTTGATATACTAGACTCGCATTAACTCTATGGCAGTTTCCATGATGCAATTTCTGGAGAAGGAATCAGACAAGTGCTAAAAGTAGAAGCAGACATTCTGCAGGCTTTTATTTATCATATTTCAAATGTCATTGCCAACTTACTTCTCTAGTACTAACAATAATACCTAAGCACTTAAGTTCTTTGAAAAAGAGAAGCATAACTAAAATCTGCTCTTTCTGATTTCCAGGTGTTTTCACTGATCATGTTTTATATTCAGTTCAGTGAAGCAATATATTTCCTCTTGGTATGACTAAATATCAGTGTCTTGTTCCCTAGCGTATATTTCCTAAGTGACTGGTAGAAGCAATTTTACCAAACCCAAAAAGAATTTATTTCATAGCAGCAAACATTTCATGTACACAAAGAGATCAGCAAAGCAAACAAGCATTCAAGAAAATGAAAAACAAAAACATTCTATTTTATAGACATGATTTTAGAGGATATAATATTCAAGTTTCTAATTATGATGATGTTAAAAAATCACAATGGATCACAATAATAAAATAGTAATGATTACATGTTTTAAAATTACTTTTACTATTTTCCATTTTAAATGTTGATATTAAAATTTCACTTACGAGAAATGTAAAACAAAGATTTAAACAAGCCAGGCAAACTATCTCTGTCCTACAAAAGATGTGTCTACAAGAATTTACAACCATATCTATTCACTAATTAGAGAACACTTAGAAACACTGCCTTTCTGAAAACGAGGATTAGAGCTGGATGAATACACCCCTTTCACAAACCTTCCTCATGTCTCTGTTGGGTCATCACAAGCAGCTTGTTCTTCTAGCATTAAATAGAAAAGCCTAGTGATTATCAGTTCTGAACGCCTCAGTTAGGCACAAGGACAATTAACAGGGACAGAAACCTTAATAACATGTAAATAAATCATTTCAACAAAAAAAAGGTTGTAATAAAATAATGAACAAACTTTCTAAAGCAATATTGTTTAGGTTGCCACTTGGGTATTATGGATGCCGATATAAAAAATATTAGCTAGAAAATTCTCTCACCACATTCTATTTAATTATGGCTCCTAAAAAAGGAATTTCAACATTTATATAATTATGAAACAAGAGAAAAAACACAGTATCAAAAAAGAAAAGATTATCCATCTCTGTGAAACCAACCTCCCATGAGAATTTGTAATATTTAAGATTCTGTAATTTACAGGGAATCCCCTGATATATGGAAGCTAACAAAATGTGTAAACAGAGGAACAAAATGTTAGCTTTTATGTTTGAAAATCTCTATTAGGCCATAGAATTATTCTGTGATTTCTCAATTCTAAGAAAAGACCTAATTTCTCAGCACAGTAGCAGTGAGAACAAGTATCTTCCACCCTGACATTGGGCAGCCCTCCTCTCCCTTCCCTCTAGGCAGGAATATTGGAAAAATACACAAACAGTATAGCAGCTGATCATGCATTTCTCTTCACTGTGAAAAGAAACAGGTTGCAGTTACCACCTAACAAACCCACCACATCTTATTAGCCATGGCTCCTATCGAAGCTAGAGATCTGTCCTCTCTTCATTATATCCAAAGTCAACTAAACGGGGAATGCAGAGTGAAACCTATTCTGAAGCCACAGTTCCTAAGCTCATTGCTGTTTAAAAATAAGCCAGGAAATTTATATCCTCTCTCCTCTGCAAAAAACTAATGCCAGTATGTAGTGAATATATGATTGCAGGACACAATTCCTCTAAATGCTGCCTGTTTTTGAAATTTAAAAATACCTAGTACTGGCCAGGCGCAGTGGCTCACGCCTGTAATCCTAGCACTCTGGGAGGCCGAGGCAGGCGGATTGTTTGAGCTCAGGAGTTCGAAACCAGCCTGAGCAAGAGCGAGACCCCATCTCTACTAAAATTAGAAAGAAATTAATTGGACAACCAAAAATATATAGAAAAAATCAGCCGGGCATGGTGGTGCATGCCTGTAGTCCCAGCTACTCAAGAGGCTGAGGCAGGAGGATCGCTTGAGCCCAGGAGTTTGAGGTTGTTGTGAGCTAGGATGACGCCACGGCACTCTAGCACGGGCAACACAGTGAGACTCTGTCTCAAAAAAATAAAAAATAAAAAAAATAATACCTACTCCTAACCTGAAACACAACTGAAGTATTCAGAAACACTTTCAACAGGCGATACTTGAGACATCTCATTTTCACACCAATTTCAATGCATTTCAATTTAAGAATTTCACTGGATAGCTTAATTACCGGGATAAACACTTGCATTTTCTCATCCGCAACATACATGCTCACTATTGAGCATGCCTTTCGCACCTTGCTCACTGGCAGACTTACAAACATCCTCACAGTTAAGTCAGTCATCTTTTTCCTATGCTTCAAGTCACCTTGGGTATATATCTATTACAGCATTCATCTAATTTTATCTGCATTTTTTGGTACATTTATCTTGTCCAAAGATGGCAAATTTCTTTTCTTTTTTGTATCCTCAGCATATCATATATGAGCTCTCATTATTTTTGAAGAATATAGTTAAAAATTAAGTAAAAATTTTAAAAATTTTCTAATAATTGTTCAAAAGTAAATTTTCATAAATCATGTGATATGTAATTATATCACATAAATATATGATTTATTTAATCTAGGTTTACCCAGTATGCATATGCCTATGAACAGGAAAAGCTATTTTTTTTTTTTTAATTTCAGCATATTATGGGGGTACAGATGTTTAGGTTACGTATGTTGCCCTTGCCCCCCCCCCCGCTCCCCCTCTAAGTCCGAGTTTCAAATATGTCCATCCTTCGGGTGAAAAGCTATTTTCTTAATTGAAATAATCTACTTGGCTTTACCGAATCTCATATTCAAGACAATAATTCCAGTTTCACATCATCTCATAATGGATATGTCTAATAAAGAAAACACTTGAAAAGTAGAAATAAGATTTTTTTAAACCTCCCTATCCACACCTCCTACTCCTGCAGTTCATGTGGAATAATTTATTTTTATTTTTTTAGAGACAGGGTCTCACTCTGCCACCAGGCTGTAGTGCAGTGGCACAGTCATAGCTCACTGAAAGCTCGAACTCCTGGGCTCAAGTGATACTTCTGCCTCAGCCTCCTAAGTAGCTAGGACTATACGCTCATGCCACCACATCCAGGTAATTTTTAAATTGTTCTGTAGAGATGAGTTCTTGCTATGTTGCCCAGGCTTGTTCTGAACTGCCAGCCTCAAGTAATTCTCCTGCCTTGGCCTCCCTAAGTGCTAGGATTATAAACATGAGCCACTGCACTCGGCCAGACTTATCTGTACATTTTAAGATATGCTACCTTCCACTGATTCATATACAACATCTTTCCCTTTTTGGCTATCTCTTTTAATTTTCTTTTGCCTGTAATACTTCAAGGAATTTCCTCCAGAAAGGTTAAATAGGTACTTTCTTAGCTTTACTTGTTAAAAAACAGAAGTCTTTGTTTTGTCCTCCTCTATAAATAATATTTTGGCTAGATATACAATCCTTAGATTGTAGTTTTTTCCTCTAAGATTTATAAACATAGTTACACTGTGTTGCTTCCCAGTATTGTAAGTGAGAAATTTCATGCCAGTATGATGGTCTTTCCTTTGTAAATAATCAGTTTTATATAATTTTATAATAAATTTTATAAAAGTATAACATTTTCTCTTTACCATTAACATACATGTTTTACCTATACATTTAGCATATAAATATACATTTATATAAGCAAATAGGTAATTTAAATAATTTATTCTACTCAGTTATTGCTATGGACTTTCATTTTGATAACTTCAGCTTTTCCTCAGCTTAAGTGAGTTTTCTTCTATTATTTCTTTAAATATGATTTCTCCCACATCTATTCCTTTTGCTCCTATACCTACTCCTATTTTCTGCACATTAGGTTTTTTTGGTCTCTTGTGATTTCACTCCATTTCCTTGTTTTTGCTTAGTATTCCTCCCTTTGCTATTCCAAATCATTATTTAGATTTTTGCTCCTGATCATTCTTATTCAAATCATCGATTTTATATATACATCTATCTATCTATATACATTTTTTTTTTTGAGACAGAGTCTTTCTCTGTTGCATGGGCTAGAGCGCCATGGCATCAGCCTAGGTCACAGCAACCTCAAACTCCTGGCCTGACACGATCCTCCTGCCTCAGCCTCCAGAGCAGCTGGGACTACAGGCGTGTACCACCACATTCTCTAATTTTTTCTATTTTTAGTAGAGACGGGGTCTCGTTCTTGCTCAGACTGGTCTTAAACTCCTGATCTCAAGCTATCCTCCTGCCTTGGCCTCCCAGAGTGCTAAGATTACAGGCATGAGCCACTGTGCCTGGCCATCTATTATATTTTTTTAAATGATGGTCTTTTTTTGGTTACTCCTTCAAAATATCTTTGATTCTTCATAAGAAGTATTATTTCAATTTTTAAATTTTTCTTCTCTCTCTTTAATTAAAAAAAGATTTAATTGGAGCCAAATGTGTGGTAGAATGTAGTCTTTCTTCATAAAGCAATCAAATTCCCTGAATTACACGTGGGCTCTCAAGCCTATTTATATCAGATGGTATGGGTTCTCTAAGCATATTTAAAAACTGGCATATCTGGAAAAACAGTAATGAAAAAGAGTGGGTAGTAAGTAGTTTCTACATTAGACAGATTGGCAAGTTTCCCTAGAGCACAATCATTAACTGGAGAAAGGTAGCTTCTTTCTAAGATCTAAGAGGTAGTCAGGGCAAAAATAACCATCACTCCATTACTTTTTTCTCTATTATTTCTTCAAACTTTTAAAAGTTGTGCTTGTTTTGCTTCTGTTCAAGTGGCAAATAGTCCTCCTTTTGGGTCATAATATAATAACTCCATAGGGAATTAGTATTGGTGCCACAGAGTGTTCACTGAGCTTTGCATTATCCTTATTAATGAGCTCCTGTCCCAGTATATTTGATAACCACCGCATATCTTACTTACGCTTTAAAGTTGGCATCTTCTAAACTAACTTCATTTGCCTACACAAGTTTAATCAACTTCTTAATTTCACTGTCTTTGTCAGTGATATCATTATTTCCCTAATTGCTCAGTCTTGAAAACTTCAGGTTGTCTTAAACATCTCCGTCATTTCTCCTATCTAGTGAGCGTGACAAGTTTTGCTACTTATTTCAAAATTTATCAGCATTCTTTCCTACCTATTCTTATTGTTATTCAGGGGAGTCTCAATCTTCTTTACTTCATTCACAAAATACCTTAATAGCCTCCAAGTCAGTCTTTCTTACCTTCCTATGTGTGCCCCAATTAATTTCACTAAACCTGTGAGATTACTTTCTCCAGCTCTCATATTATCAAGTCATACGTATTGGTATGTATCAAGTCATATATTCCTTCAGGCAAAAATCTTCAGAGCTGGCCCAATTTCTACTTCACCAAGAATAATCTTTGTTTTGTTTTCAAGAGCCCACTCTAATTTATATCAGAGTTTTCCAGAGGGGGATAAACCACTCTGGGAAACCCCTTCACGAAATATAAAAAGTCCCAGTCTTGCCTGGGCATAGTAACTCACGCCTGTAATCCTAGCACTTTGGAGGCTGAGGCAGAAGGATCATTTGAGGACAGGAGTTTGAGATCAGCCTGAGCAACATAGTGAGACCCTGTCTCTACAAAAAATAAAAAAAAATTATCCAGGTATGGTGGCATATGCCTGTATTCCTAGCTACTCAGGAGGCTGAGGCAGGAGGATTCTTAAGCCCAGGAGTTTAACGTGTTACAGTGAGCTATGATGATGTACTACATACACTCTGGCCTGGGCAACAGAGAGACTCTGTCTAAAAAAAAAAAAAAAAGTCCCAGTCTTTGGTAATCACAAAGGTTGGGGGGAAAGTACAAACCCATATGGTAGTACAAAAAGTATAGTTAAAAACAATATTGATTATAGTGTCTGATGGATATTGCATAGAGTATCTGTTTTCTCTGGGTGCAAAGATGTACATTCTTTTAAAAATGTTTTAAAAAAA
>NW_012135636.1:2679818-2682043 GCF_000956105.1 Propithecus coquereli | reverse complement strand
CCTCCATTAGTCCATAGATTTAAATTCTTATCCTTTTCATGGTTATCTTAGAGATTCTAACTTGTTTTCTTGACTTATCCCAGTCTAATATGAATAGTTACTTATATCACTTCTCCAGTAATGCTATAACCTTAGAACATTTGAGTCCATTTCCAGACTTTAGGGCTATTTGCTTATGCAATTTAATTATACATACATTTTAAACCACAAAAGACATTATTTTTATTAGTTTTGAATAGGCTAAATTTAGTCAATATTTTAATATTTCCCAACAGTTATCCTTCTGGTTGCTCTGCATTCCTTCCTACACGTCTGTGTTTAGATTTGGTATCATTTTCCATTTGCTTGAAGAACTCAGATTACTATTTCTTTCAACACACATCCGCAAGTGACTAATTCTCTTGGTTTTGTTTGTCTGAAATATATTTCACTTTCCACTTTGAAGGATATTTAAACTGGGTATAGAATTCTACACTCACAATATTTTTCAGAGCTTTGATAATGTCATTTTACTCTCTTCTGGCTTCCATTATTTCTGTTGAGAACAATAGTCAGTATTGCTGTTGGTCTTCGAACAACATTTTTTTCCTTGGTTTGCTTTTAAGATGTTTCCCCTTATCTCTGAAGTTTATTATTTAATTGTGTAGTGTCCATGTGTCATTTTCTTTTATTTGTCCCACTTGGAGTTCTTAGAACTTTATGGATTTGTGGTTTGAAACTTCCATCAGTTTTATAAAAATCTTAGCTATTATGTTTTCAACTATTGCTTTTGTCCCATCGTCTTCCTTATGTCCTTCAGAGACTCCAGTTACACCTATATCAGATTGTTCTGAGTCCCATTGTCTCTTCAGCTCTGTCCTCTCTCTCCCAATTCCTTTTTATCTATGCTGCAACTTAAAAATTTACTGTTGACCTGTTATCCAGTTTATCGATCCTGTCTTCTGCTGCTAAACCCATCATATAAATTTGTAACTTCAAATACTGTGCTCATCAGTACTAGAATTCTCATTTGATTCTTTTATAGAGATTCCAATTTTCTGGTGAAATGTTTAATATTTTCATCTATTTTTGCCTTCATTTCCTCTATCCTTTTGAATATCTTAATCATAACTATTTTAAAGTCTGTGTTATCTAACTCCAACATTTGGACCAACTTTGAGTCAGTTTATACAATATGCATTACTCTTTGTTTTGATCCTGTGTTCTTATCTTTTGGTGTGTGTAGTAATTTTCAACTGGATGTCTCCCATTGTATGTAAAATAAAGGTAGGGATTCCAGATATTATTTCCTCTAGAGGTTTCAGCTAAGCCTTTGCCAGGCAGATGCAGTGGGGGCTAATCATTTTAATTCAGTTAATAACTTACTAGTATGGAAGCCAGTTTGTAGCCTCTAGTTCTCATAAAACAGCTATCAAGTCCATCTTGCTTTAAGACACTTTCTGTTTATGTTTTTAATCTCCTAACCTGTGCAGCCACAGATATCCTGAAGGCACTACTAGATATGTGCTTGATGCTCCCTCCCCTCAACATCAACCAAAAATCTGTTGGTTTTTCTGTAGCCTGGTAGTGGCTCCATGAGTATAAAGCCAGTATTTTCAGATTTCTGCCTGCAGATAATCAACAAATGCCTATGGGATAAAAGTGCCTCTAGAAATCAGATTTCCTTTCAGATTCTTCGCTTCCACCGTTTTAGCCCCTCTCTAGTCTTGTTACTCCGTAACTTTCTAATACCTTCAAAAAATGATCTTCTTAGTTGTTCTCAAATGGAATGCTGGAGTGTTGTAAACCTCTCCATACCATGCAGAGGCAGAGCTAAAGCCTTTTATTTGAAAAAGATAGATTTGCGTTGTGAATAACAGATTTTCAAGAGTCAAAAATCAAGGCTCAGACGATAGAAAATCGAACATATATTATAAAAAGCAACAGGAAAAAGAATTTAAAAAGACTCAGATTACTAGAATGTCAAGGAATCCAGTTGGAAAACCAAAGATCTACTTCACGTAAATCATGCAATTAGGTACAATATTTATGTACATAAATATATGTACCTACCTATGTACATATGTTAATTTGTGATTATCTTTCCTGAGGAGTTGAAAAGGCAAGGAATAGAAACTAAATTTTATTTTACTATATGCCAACACATAGTTTTTAGTCATGTAAGCAAAACATATTATTATAGTAGAAATCTGTTTTTGGTTTGCTTTTGCTACCCTTTTCTTCTT
>NW_012135636.1:2665072-2668583 GCF_000956105.1 Propithecus coquereli | reverse complement strand
GTAAAACTTCAAGTATTAAAATAATTTGTACATGTAGAAAGAAAAATGACTTTTTCAAAAATATACAGGGGCAGCTGCCAAATTGATGTTATATATTGTGGTTTCTGTTTCTGGAAAGAACTTTTTTCGTTATTTTTACATCTAACAAAGGAAAAAATTAAAAAGAGAGTAAGAAACGATTCCGGTGGGATGATTTTAACAAGCGAAATGCCCCTGGGGTTTCTTTGCTTGCTTTCTTCCTCCTTGCCCTGCCCCCACCCACACACACACACTTTCTGTAAAACTTGAAAATAGAAAGCAAAAACTCTCAACTGTTGTAAATCATGCAATTAAAGTTGATTACTTATAAATATGAACTTTGGATCACTGTATAGACTGTTAAATTTGATTTCTTATTACCTATTGTTAAATAAACTGTGTGAGACAGACAAAAAAATCATTAATGTTAGCAACCATAATTTGTAGTTCATAATAATGTATCATCCATTATTGCATCATTCTTAGTCATGTGATGTAAGTGTGTAACAGAAGTGCATTGTAAATGAGAAAGTTAACAATCCATCTTTTACTTTCTCTGTGGATTAACTATTATGCTTTGTATCAAGATAGTGCTAGTTTAATTTTTAACATAGTGAATGTTATGACCATCCTTTCTAAGAGTTCAGATACTGAAAATGAAAATGATGACAACACCAATGCCAGCATGACCCAGACATCAACAAAAACGAAGGCTAAATAGAAGAACACGAAACTGGTTTAGGGTGATAAAAAAAATCAAAACAGAATATACTTCACACTCTACAGAAAAGAATGTGGGGTTGGGCATGCTGGAGATGGAGATGTGAAAGCACATAGGGAGAATGAATCTCACAAGTTTGGGATGAGATGGGCAAGTATTTCTAAATCCGTCAAAGGTTTCCTTTCCTGTCTCCCAAAATAACACCAATAATAGCAGCTGGTGAATTAGCTTGGGCATACCCCAAGAAACATATATTATCATATGGTTTCCTTAATTATTTTATGAAACTGAGTGAAATTACATATCTTCACTCAAAGGTTCAACTAAAATGTCTTATGGATAAACAAAAAAGGAAACTTTGATAAGAGATCTGTTGGCCTCTTAAGTGCTGATTATGTCAGCACTTAATAGCCATCAGGCTTTTTATAGTATAAATATATCAAGTGATGTGTCAAATGGCAACAAAAAATGCTCCCCCCACTTATTAGCTACTCTTATTTAAAGAATGGTGTTTTCCTGATTTCTATTAAGGTTTTAATTAAGCCAAAGAAAACATAAAAAAGACTGTTGATATCTTGTTCAAATACAAACTAGACTTTTCTCTATACTTTTCTCAAATACAAACTAGACAAAATTAAAAAATTGTAAATTTTGGCAGTTTCCATTGTCTATAAACTTCGTATCAATAAAAATGTAAAGATCTTACCTGCTCAACATCCTGCACACATGTACATAGGACTTCTAGAAAGGGGTGTGATTTGCTTACCTGTGATACTCAGGTTTTCATAATGAAAGTTTTTGGTCACTTCTCAATGCAAAATTACTTAACGAGGTTTTTTAAAAGTTCTCCAGGTAATTCTCATATGTAGGCACTTATGGAAACCACTGATCTATGGGATTTTAATCTAGGTAGTTGTTTTTTAAACAGTACCTTTGGCAGAGCAAATATTTTTTAATTTTGATGAATCTGAATTAATCAATTCTGAGATAATCCTTTCTCCTGTGCTTCTTCCTATTTCTCCTTTGCTGATTCCTCTCCTCTCCTTGATCTCAGTATGTTTGAATGACAAAAGGCTCCATCTTGCTCTTCTTCACCATCTATAGTCTTCCCTTAAATACTCTAATCTAGTCCCATGTCTCATATATATAGATGACTCAAAAAATTTATGTCCCCTGCCTTGGCCTCTTCTCTGAGAACTCCAAACTTGTGTATCTAACTGCCACCATGATATGTTCACTTAGATGTCTAATGTTAAAACTATCATGACCCAAAGAAGTTTGAGTTCTATTTTATTTCTTTTCATCTTCCCTATCTAAGTTATAGTACCAGCATTTGCCCAACCTAAAGCCAAAACATTCATTTTTATTTCTTCTCTTCCCCTCGATCTACCCCCAAAACTTCTCTGAACACTACCACCAACACTACTATACACACACACACAATGCAAACATAATACATCAAGTACTTTCTGCTGTTGATAAGGAATCTTAAACCCATCTACTTCTCACCTTCTCTGCTTCTAGCCCCCTAATCTAAATTGCTATTATCTCTTGCCTAAACCATTATAACCCAGCCTCCTAATGTTTCCTGATTCTATTCTTACACCTCTACAAACTATTCCACATAGTAGCTAAAGCAATCTTCTTAAGTCTTAAATAATGTCCCTCATTTTTTACTACTGACTTAACATAAAATCCAAACTCTTTATCATTGCAAGGGACACTATAAAAACATAATAAGGTCCCAGCTTAACTTTTAGACCTAATTTTATATACCTACTCTCCCCTGATTATGTTCCAGTCATACCAGATTTCTATTTGCTCGACATATCACATACACTCATGTCTCAGAGTGTATACTTTATCTAACTCTCCTCCCTGGAATGCTCTTCCTACATGTCCTTGTCTGCCAGGCTCATTACTATCATTCATCTGTTCTTATTCTAGCTTCTTGAAGTAGATTCTTAGAATATTGACTTTCAATCTTTTTGCTTTTCTAATACATACATTTTAAGGTATCCCATTCCCTCTATAAACTGCTTTAGTTGCATTATAGAACTGTGTTATGTCTAATCTGCATTCTCATTTAGTTCAAAATATTTTCTAATTTCCCTTGTGATTTTTTCATTGATCCATGGTTTATTTAGAAGTATACTGTTTATTTTCCAAGCAGTTGGGAATTTGCACTTTAATTCTCCTGTTGTCAGAGAACATATTCTAAATTATTTCAGTTTTAAGAAGTTTATGGCCCCACATGTGGTCTACTTGAGTAAAATACCATTTGTACTTACGAGTGCAAGATTCTTTACGCTTCATTAGATCAAATTTGATTTTTGTTTTGATTTGTTTATGCTATCAATTACTGAGAAAGAAGTGTTAAAATCTACCACGATTGTAAATTTGTCTATTTTTCCTTTCAATTCCAATGATTTTTGCTCATATATTGTAATGCTACTACTGGGTGCATATAGATTTAGTATTGGTATAATCTTCCTGATGCTTATCAATATTAGATGCTCCTTTATTTCTAATAATGCTTCTTGACTTAAAATCCACTTTCTTTCATATGAGTATAAATATCTGAGCTTTAACATTTATGTACTGTTATCTTCTTCCATCCTGTGACTTTCAGCCTTTTGTGCCATTATAATTTAAAGTGTATTTCTTGTAAGCAGTACATAGTTGGGTTTTGTTTTATTATATAGTCTGACAACCTTTGCTTTCTCATTGAACATTTAGTCCATTTGATTTAATAAATTACTTTTATTTTTA
>NW_012135636.1:2657143-2660961 GCF_000956105.1 Propithecus coquereli | reverse complement strand
TGTAGATCACTTTAGGTAGTATGGACATTTTAATGATATTGATTCTACCAATCCATGAGCAAGGTCGATTTTTCCATCTGTCTACATCTTCTACAATTTCTTTTCTTAGACTTTCGTAGTTCTCTCTGTATATGTCTCTCACATCTTTTGTTAAATATATTCCTAGATATTTAATTTCCTTTGAGGCTATTGCAAAAGGTATTACGTTTTTGATTTGAATTTAGGCTTGACTGTTATTGGTGTAGATGAATGCCTCTGATTTGTGTGGATTGATTTTGTATCCTGAGACTTTACTGAATTCATTTGTCAGTTCTAGGAGTGTCTTGGTTGAATCCTTGGGGTTTTCTAGATATAATATCATATCATCAGCAAAGAGTGAGAGTTTGATCTCATCTGCCCCCATTTGGACACCCATAATTTCCCTCTCTTGTCTAATTGCTCTAGCAAGGACTTCCAGCACTATGTTGAATACAAGTGGGGATAGCGGGCAACCTTGTCTGGTTCCCGTTCTAAGTGGGAATGGTTTCAATTTTTCCCCATTCAGTATGATATTGGCCGTGGGTTTATCATAAATGGACTTGATAATTTTAAGGAATGAGCTGTCTATGCCTATTTTGATGAGAGTTTTTATCATAGAGGTGTGTTGGACTTTGTCAAACGCTTTTTCTGCATCTATTGAGAGAATCCTAAGGTCTTTGTTCTTGCTTTTATTTATGTGGTGAAATGCATTTATACATTTGCATATGTTGAACCAACCTTGCATCCCTGGAATAAAGCCCACCTGGTCATGGTGAATTATTTTTTTGATATGCTGCTGAATTCGATTTGCTAAAATTTTGTTGAGGATTTTTGCATCTATATTCATGAGGCATACTGGTCTGTAGTTGTTTTTTTTTTTTGTTATGTCCTTTCCTGGCTTTGGTATCAAGGTGATATTGGCTTCGTAGAATGAGTTAGGAAGGATACCATCTTTCTCAATGTTGCCTGGCCAGAAATCTTGATATTGAGATACAAGAAGCACACAGAACTCCTGGGAGACTCTTTTTTTTTTATTTTTGATGAATAACTTGTTCTTTCTTCCTAGATTTTAACTGGAAAGTAAAACAGCAGAAGCTTCTACCTCCACATAACCTGGAAATTAAGCCAATACATAGAAAAGAGCAAACAAACCCCAGAACAGAACAAAATTTTGGGTCCTCAGCAAGACTTTCCTGAAGTTAAAAGAGAAAGGGGTGTTACACACAAAACGGATGAATCTCAAAATCATCATGCTCAAAGAAGCCAGATACAAAAAGTACTCTTTTCTTATATGCTTCCATTCATATAGCATTCTAGAAAATACAAATGAATGCATAGTGATAAAAAGGAGATCAGTGATTGCCTGTAACTGGAGTGGAAGCACAGACAGATTGGAAAGCCACACAATCTTTTGATGGAGTGACAGAAATGCTCTGTATCTTCATTATGGTAGACACGTATCTGTCAAAGTGCATTGGATTGTATACTTTAAATGGATGTAATTTATTGTCAATAAAGTTGACTTTAAAAAAGTAAAACAAAAAATAATCTCCACAAGTTAGCTCTACCCTTGTTCTTTTCAGTTATGTGAACCATACATTTCATTTCTGCTTGAGCAATTGGGGTGTGGTATCTTGACCCTTGAAGCAAGCAAATAACTATCTGACACAATTACGTTCAGTTTACAAAATTTACTATGGCAAGCAAATGTATTAAGACATTTTATAAAGACAGTCAATAATGGTTGAAACAAAAGTACTTAATGACTCAGTTTTCTTTTAAACAAAAAATATGATTCTCCAACAAAGCTGATTAACTCAAGTTTTATTTTTAACCTTTTCTAAGAGGAGAGTCCAACAATGTTTCTTATGCTGTTATATTGTTTAGCAGTTGTTACATAATGTTTTTCCTAACAGCTGATTAATATCTTTCCTGTTCATACTTATTTCTAATTGGATAAGAAATAATATATAATTCTCCAAGTAACATTTTCAAACATTTGCATAGTTTTAAGTCATATCTTTGGCTTTCTCTCCTCTTGGTTGAACTATTTTAATTTTTATCTCAAGTCTTATCTATGTATTTCTTTATTTATTTACAGTATCTTTTGGACCATAACATTTTTCCATTTCCCCTTCAGAGTTACAGGGGAAAATCCATACTTTAGAGAAATATGAATTGTAAAACATTCATTACTTTATAATAGATACATTCCAAGCACAAGACTGATATCTTTGAGATTGAGAAAACCTGCCAGAGAACTAGGGTCTCATAAATAGGGAAGCTGAAAATGTGCTTAAGACAGATAAGACATATTAAACTTTTGTTAGAGAATTATAAATCTTATAAAACACAATAAAGTGAATATACATGAATTAGTATGAAACTTAGGTCACAGACATATAATACTACCAAATAGGAATTGTCATCAGGACAAAACTGACATATCCAGTGGAAATACTACCTCAGGTTTCATGACTGAGTTAACCAATTTGAAGTTTTGGGAGTGAATGTTGTACTAGTTAGCTCTAAGAGAATCTTTTCTCACCTTTACTTCATTATCCAGTAGTCACAGAAAAGAATGAAAACGGAAGACTTTAAAAAAATTATTCTTTTTCTCAGTAATAGTTTCATCTGGCCAAAACAGTTCTTCTGATCCATGTTAAACTGTATATAATATTGTTATTATAAATCCTTGTTTTAATATATTTTGGTTATTTGTTATGTAATTCATGCCACTTAATATAAATTTACTGCTTTTCCTATGTTTAAAAAACATTTCTATTGACTTTCCTAAATGTTTTCATTTTTTAAAACTCAAGTGTAAGTTATTTTCATCAAGGTTTTATTATCTTCTAAGCAATGCACATTATTATTATATGTAATTTCTTTAGGTACTGTCTGTAGCTGAGCATTCTTCACCTAGATGAACACCTATACCAAAATTATTCCGTTTTTGAATGGAATGGTATTTTTCATAGCTTTTATGTAGTAATAGTAGTTGAATTTATTTTTAAATATGTAATAGGCATATTATCACTTGCCTTGGACTGGAAAAACTGTAACTTGTATTTCAAATCCATTGAGAAACTGGGATTTAGGACACAGATTTATGTATAGACATCATGGGACATAAACTATATTATTAAAATACTATTTATATTAAAAACTATTAAAGTTGGCTCAGTGTGGTGGTTCATGCCTATAATTCTAGCACTTTGGGAGGCCAAGATGGGAAGATTGCCTGAGGCCAGGAGTTTGAGACCAGCTGGGCAACATAGACCCCATCTCTACAAACTTAGGCGGGTGGGTGGTGTGCGCCTGTAGTCCTAGCTGCTTGGGAGACTGAGGTAGAAGAATGGCTTGAGCACAGGAGGTTGAGGTTGTAGTGAGCTATAACTGTGCCACTGCACTCCCACCTGGGCAACATAGCAAGACCTTGTCTCTTAAAAAGAAAAAGAAAAAGCTAGTACAGTCATTTATTACTTTATGTTTTTTAATACCTAATATGGTGACTTATATTAACTAAGCACTTAACTCTGAATTTGACTCAGTGATTTCTCTGTAATTTACTACATTAACAACTGTCTAAACAACTATCTAGAGAATTAACAACTATCTAAAGAAAATAAGACCTAGAATAAAGGTTCTTAACCTGGGGCTCATCCATGAGCTTGGGAGAGGAATAAACTATATGCAAATTTCAGTGTATGTGTGTTTTTCTAGGGAGAAGACTCAAAATTTGCATTGGCTTCCTCAAAGGGTTTCAAATACAGGAATTTTTTTTTTTTAAAAAAAAC
>NW_012135636.1:2654385-2656033 GCF_000956105.1 Propithecus coquereli | reverse complement strand
AACACCTCAGAATAAGTAAGAGCTTAAAGTATTGTTTCGCAAATCTCTAGCAAATAGATCATTTTTTCACTGCTTTTCAATGTAGCCAATTAAATATTAATTGCATAAAATAAAAAGAATTTCTTAAAGAATTTCCACCACCCCAACCTTATACCTCCCCCTTGCAGCATACTTTACAGCAGTTTCTTTAGTTTCTGAAAGCAAAATCTTTCATTTGACCACATTTAGATTGTTTAATCTGTCATATAACTTTTATAGAAAATACCTGATATTTTCCCTGGGAGGTTTAACACAGAAATCAGAAATGATAAGAATTTTAGAAAAATTCAGAGCTTTAATTAAAATATGTAATTCTCTTTTAGAAAACTGAATACCAGCCTAGCTCCTTAAATTATATAAAACAGCCCTTAAAAGTAGAGATAAAAATTCATTAGGATTTGATGAGTTACTATCTAACTAATGAATACTAAAACTAAAGTAAAATAAAGCCTTTACATTTTACCAGAGACATGAAGAAACAAGTACTATTAAGAGAATGGCCAGGTAAGTATCTATCAGTTCTCAAATTAATCTTGGAGGTTATTTTGAGAGGTTTAGTTCTACCCTCAGAATTCCTCAAGTAATTCCTTTGTGCAATTCATATAAGAACTGCTCTGTGAAATGACACTTGCATATTTGATTATTCATAATAAAATAATAGTAGTTTTTCAGTGCCTAAGCTTCTAATAAAGAGAGATATCTGCCTTTTTAAATAATAAAATAAAAATTAATCAATAGGAATAAAAATAAAACTGAAAAACAGTTTTATACCAGTATCTACTTCTTCAAAAATTTCCTCAGATATTTTATAATTTACTTTTATATTACCTTTTTAAAAAATGTGAAGAACTAATATCAGAGGTACATGATATTTGGCTAATCAGAGGCAATCAACTGTAAATAAGAGAAAAGCAAACTTTCAATATCTTGTTCAGATCCACCCATGCACTGCTTCATCTCACATGTGAACGGCATTATATAGCATTAAGAGACAAAATAATAATGTTAAGTTGTGACATAAACCAACAAATTGAAGAAATTTAAAATTAAATTTGACAGTTCTTAACTGAGTCCACCGTACTTTGGTGTTATAACATACACATGATACCTATGGGCACAAAGGAGCAAGGAAAGGGCAGTGTGTCAGGCTTAGAAGTTAATTTCCTTGCTTTTGTTGGTTTATATTACCACCTAATATTGTGTAAACAATCCATTTCTAGACAATTTATTTTTTCCTCTGTCAAGATGAGCTGAGTTCATTTGTACGTTAAATATCTTTCGGCATATAAAAATCCAGTTTAACAGCAACAGCAGCAAAAGCCCATAAAGGAATACCATTTAAAAATCAAATTTACATAAATACAGGATATACAAGATTTGCTTAATTGGAAAGAATGCTATTACTTATATTAATATTTTACAACCTCTAAAAGGTGAAGATAACTAATGCAAAAGAATTTATTAAAACAAACGTTTTACCTTGGTGTATGAAGGATTTATTAGTAATTCTTTCTTGGTCTTTCTAAAAATAAAGTATTTACTTGAAAACTTATGGATCTAAATAAAAATCAACATAAGTGACTAAAACAAGTTGGATTCCAGAAACTAT
>NW_012135636.1:2632440-2653765 GCF_000956105.1 Propithecus coquereli | reverse complement strand
GTATTGAATTTTAAATACTAAGCAATAAATTATAGGATATATAAAATGTGTCTATGAGTCACTAGGCAAGAGTGATTTTTCCAAGATGCCTTTTTTTGTTTCAGTTAAAATTAAAATCCATGCTGTCTAATCCTTGGAGTCAATTTGTAATTAAGGGGATTTGATGAGAGACCAGGCACTGAATTAATGATAAAATTTAATATCTGTTTTAATGCATCAACATAACAGAAAAACTAACCAACACTGAACAACACGATAGAGTCATTTTGTTATAGAGGGCATAATATATCTATGTCAATTTGTGAATGTTATTTTTTAAATAAGTGTACATGCTAAAGTTCTGTAGATGCACTGCTAAAAACAGTATGTCGGAAAATCAACGCTTATGTCAAAAACACTACTAGAATAAGGATTCATTTGGTAATGCAAACTATATTGGTAATCACAGTTACTTTACTAAGAATTTTATGTAATCTCTAATGAAGGACTCATCTACTTTCCATATCATGTCTTGAGTCAGAAACACTTCTATTTAGTAGCTGAAGTAAATTAATTGTATTTGACCATCATAAGTTTCTTTTCTTAAAAATATATTGTTAGTTTAGAAAGAACAAGTAATTTTTAAAGATCCATCAAATTAAATTTCACAGTATTTTAAACAACCATCTACACTTCTTGTAGCATTACTATACTGCAATTCATAAGAGAATTGAATACATCACTTAATCCAAATTACTTTAAGGTACAACTTTATGCAGAATTTGGTTACTGGAACCAGCTAAAACTGAAAGAGAAAAATTTCACGTAACTAGTATTCTCCATGTAACCTCATCCAACTTACTGCTAAAATAACAAGAAAACACTAAAAAGACATACAATTAATAATGCCACCAAAATACTGACATTAGCCTAATATAATAGTCAAGTTCAGTATTAAACAGAACTAAAATTAAAAAAACACCATTGGTATCATTTGAAGAACAAAAAAATCCATAGCTCTAAAAGAAGGTGGAGGAAATACTTTGTCCCTCTTGTACTTTCCAAACATAAAGTCTATGTTGGGCAAGCTTTCATATTCAGAATAAGATATTCCAATTCAGTAGGCTTTGTGTTTGGCCCAGATTTATTATTCTGAAAATATTCTTTTGATGATTTGAACACATGCCTCTATAAAGAACCATTAACCTATATTCATTACCTAACAGCCAATCAACTGGACTTCTGCTAAGTATTGTTTTTAAAGCTATCCAGGGGATCGTTCCCCAAAATATATCATGAACATCTGCTCTTCTGCAACTTCTTGGCCATTAACACCAAAAGTTGATAGGCGAGGAAAAGAAGGAGAAGATAATGCGGTGAGAGCAGAGGGTTAGGAGAAGGCTAGTGATGAAGGTACCTGCTGTTGGTATGGGCAGAGCCAGAAAAGGCCTGGGAAGAAGGCCTGGCACTAACAGTCTCATATACTCCACTTTTTTTTCACTTTGATGCTCATCTTCTTATTAAAACAATTTCATTCTACCACACAAATTCCTCTCCAGTTTGACCACAGACAAGAATACTATGACAAAACTTCATCCTGCAGACAGGGTGAATAAATATTAGCTGGGCAAAGGGAGTAGGGCAATAAGCAATATACGGCATTTCAGTCAGAGGAAATACCAGGTCCAAAGACCAGGTGATACAAAGACTGGAAAAGGATTCCAGATCTATCCAAAGCCAATTCACACAACGATAAATCTGCCTGGTGTGCCTAAATTCAGTCTCCTACTGAAAGTTTATGTCTTCTGTCAAGTATTCATTTAAAAAAGTTTTTGGCAAAGTACAAAATGTATAAAATAGTTCATGTAGGAGATCTTGCAATGTGATTTTATATTTTTATCATTATTTTTAAAAATAAAATATCAAATTCCGGCTGAGTGTAGTGGCTCAGACCTGTAATCTCAGCACTTTGGGAGGGTGAGGAGGAAGATTGCTTGGAAGTCAAGAGTTCGAGACCAGCCTGGACAACAGTGAGACCCTATTTCTACAAAAAATTTAAAAATTTGCTGGGCATGGTGGTGTATAACTATAGTCCTAACTACTGGGGAGGCTGAGGCAGAAGGATCACTTGAGCCCAGGAGTTTCCAGTGAGCTATGATGATGTCAATGTACTCTAGCCCAAGCAACAGAGCAAGACTCTGTCTCAAAAAAAAAAAAAAAATCAAATTCCTAAAATAATACTATGAATCTCAAAATTAGAAAAACATTATTAGTAATCAATGTTGAAAGTAATTAAATACAAGTATCATAAATACTACATTTGTGGTCGATAATCTCTACAGAAATTTCCCATAGAAATTCAGTATTCCTTTCATGGCAGAGGTTACAGTTCACAATTGTCTCATTTGCACCTCATCAGTTTTTACTGTGTCTTGATGGACTTGATGAACCTATTAACATATGAGCTACAATGATTTGGCTATTACTGGTGCTGTAATCCATGGAGCTGCTCTTCAAGGTAATTGTTCATTTCAGAGAACTCATAATAAATGCTATTAGAGCAATTCCCCATTTGGTATGCAAAGACTATAAACCTGGTCTAGCTGAGGGACTTGTTTGTAAGGAAAGACACCGTTTGAGAAAAAATTTATTGCGTGGAAAACAAAGAGAGAACAGAACATCACTAGGGACCAAGGCAGAATCTCTCTCCATCTCCTCTGCTCAGAAATTTGTGTTTTCTTTATATACTAAGTCCTTTCTCTCCTCTGCCCCAACTGGCTTACGGCTACTTCATAACTTCAGATTGCATGTGGCCTATAGCAACCTACCCTGCCCTATTCACCCTTATGATCATTTGGTTCAGCATTCAAAGCTGACTGGCCCATTCCCTGTTTCCCAATTTGAAAGTACTGAAGGAGGAATCAGACCTACCAATTATTTCAAACCAGGCCATACTGGTCAAGATCTCTAGCTAGCTTTGGCTTAGATAGCCATGCATCAGATTTCTCATAGAAAGAGAATGGCTGGGGGATGGGTAAAAGAATCTGAGCAGATAACAATGAAGGTTTGTTAACACTCTGTATTCTTTAAAATAAATCTTCCTCAGTGTCAATACACATTACACTTTAACTCTCCCGCTTTTACTTAATAGCTGCACTCAAAAAAAATTTACATTTTGTCTACTTTTAAACTTTCCATTTACTGGAGTCAAGGCTTCCCACTATCACCACCGAATTGCAAGTGGTGTAACAAAGCTACCGCTGCCCTTACTGCCAAATCAAAAGGACACTTTAATATTATTTGACTTCTCTGCAGCATTTTACACTGTGAACCACTCCCTTCACAAATTTTTTTTCTATGTTGAATTCTGTGATAACAAACTCTTGGTCATCTTCATATCTTTCTATTATTTCTCAATCTCTTTTGTGAACCACTTATTTTTGTGTACCATCACTTAAACGCTGGAATTCACTATTGTTGCATCTTTTGATTTTTCTTCTATTTCTAAATGTGATTTCTGAATATTCCCATACACTTCCATGGTTTGAATACAACATGTACAAGCTCTGGTATCGTTCTCTCCCTTGTCAAACCATTTCCTGAAACTATACTTCCCACTGTAGGTCACTTATGCACTAAGGGAAAAATATACATAGAAGAGTACTTATCAACATTTTGATTATGATATTGAAAAGCTGGAAACAATCAAAATTTCTAAAACAGGGGACTGACTGATACTTATGTATCAAGGCACTGGAATTGACGGACCCAATAAAAGGATCGTATAGATCTATATTTACAGATAGAGAAAGATCTTCATGACATATTGTAAGTTACTCCATTTTTATTCAAAATAAATGCATAAGAACATTGAGGAAGAAAAGCCTGGAATCACTGGCTTCAATTGATATATGTGTCCATTTCTGAAACAATCCCTGTGGCCAAGGGAATTTAATATTCTTATTGGTCAGGATAGAGACCACAGGGCTATCACCTCCAACCAAAGTACATCTGAGAATGGAGGAAGTTTAGTTTCTTACAGGAGAACCAGGGTCATAAAAATCAGATGCAAGATAAATTAACTGAGCAGCAAAATTACTGCTGAACAGAACCATTAAACTGGAAAAAGAAGAAAAGAAATAAATGAAAGAAAAGAGAGAGGGAGAAAGGGAGGGGGAGGGAGGAGAAAAGGAGGGAGGGAGGGGAGGAGCAAGCAGGTGATATATAAGAAAAAAACACATAAAGTTCTGAAGATTTAAGGAGTCCAAAGAAGAATATTATATAATGATAAATGTATATGTATTGTCTAAGAAGGTATCAGTCATAAACATTTATACAACAAACAATAAATATAGCAGCCAAATGTATAAAGCATAAAATTCCCAGAAATTATGAGAAAATTATAAAGAAAGAATTATAGTGGCAGGCTTAGTATAGAGTACTTAAAAAATGTGACTTCAGTTGAATATATATATATATACACACATATATATAAAACTCACTGAATATAGGTATATTGAATATATATATATATTGAACTCATACTCTGAGAACAGAGACTAATTTTTTTTACTTAAGCCAATGAAAACATTCGAAGTAGATTACTTGGCAAGAAAAAAATGAATACATTTTAAAATATAGAAATATTAAGTTATTAAATTCATTCCCTAAATTACTTTGGATCAGACCAAAAATAAAAACAGAAACAAACTACTATCTAGGAAAATAATTTTTTTAAAAAGAAACCTTTTATCCTTTCAAAAACTATGAGACATAGTTGAAATTATAGTCAGAGTAAAATGTGTAGCCTTACAATTTTATTATTTTTAACATAAGGGCTGAGGTGAGCTAATTAACTTTTAAAAATTAAAAGACGAGAATAAAGATAGTGAAAAGGAAAATAGAAATAGAAAATTTAACAAATTAAAAGGATAGATAAAAACCAAAAACTTATTAAAAGAAAACAAAATGGATTTAAGCCCAGGAAAGATTAAGGACAAAACAAGAGAATACGAATGTATGCTATAACAAAGATGAGGCACGGGGCCGGGCGTGGTGGCTCATGCCTGTAATCCTAGCTCTCTGGGAGGTTGAGGCGGGCGGATTGTTTGAGATCAGGAGTTCGAAACCAGCCTGAGCAAGAGCGAGACCCCGTCTCTACTAAAAATAGAAAGAAATTAATTGGACAACTAAAAATATATAGAAAAAATTAGCCGGGCATGGTGGTGCATGCCTGTAGTCCCAGCTACTCGGGAGGCTGAGGCAGGAGGATCGCTTGAGCCCAGGAGTTGGAGGTTGCTGTGAGCTAGGATGACGCCACGGCACTCTAACCCGCGCAACACAATAAGACTCTGTCTAAAAAAAAAAAAAAAAAAGATGAGGCACGGTAATATAGAGAAATAGAAGAGGTTAAAAAACAAGAGAATTATCTATAATTCCTTGATACCAAATCTGATAAGTCAGAGGCATAGGGTGCTTTCCTCGCCAAATATACAAATCATTAAAATTGACTTAAGGAGTAGATGGACACATAGAAACAACTGAAAAAATTAAAAATTCACTGTATAAAAAGGCACTAGGACTATATGGTTTTAAAAATGAATTCTATTTAAGACAAGATCATTCCAATGCAATTTAAACTTTTCAAGACCACAGTTAAAGGTAGAAATTTATATCATTCATTAAGCTAGTAATCTGAATATCAAGACTGATACAGCCACAACAACCTTAAAAAAGAACAAAGTTGGAGAAATCACAGGTCTTAATATAATGGCTATTACAAAGCTATGGTAATTAAGATAGTATGGTAATAGCATAAGGATAGACATATATCAATGGAATAGAATCGAAAGCCCAGAACTAAACCCTCATATTTATGGTCAATTGACTTTTGAGAAGGGTGATAAACAATTCAATGGGGAAAGAATAGTCTTTTCAACAAATGGCATAAAGACAACTGGACATCCACATGCAAAAGAATTCATGTGGACCCCCACCTCACACCACACACAAAAGTTAACTCAAAATTGTTCATAAATCTAAATGTTAGAGCTAAAACTATAAAACTTTGAGAAGAAAAAACATAGGTGTAAATTTTTGTAAACTTGAGTTAGGCAAAGCCTGCTTAGATCAGAACCAAATGCACAAGCAATGAAAAAAAATAGATAAAGTGGATTTAGTAAAAATTTAAAACTTTTGTGTGTTAAAGTACACTATCAAAACAGTGAAAAAGATAACCCACAAAATGAGAAAATTATTTACAAATCATATATCTGAACTTGTATCCACAGCATAGAAATTTTATAACTCAACAATAAAAAGGAGAAATAACCCAATTCAAAAATGGGCAAAGTATTAAAACAGGAATATCTCTAAAGAAGATGTACAAATGGCCAATAAGTATATAAAAATACTTCCCTAATTATTAGTCATCAGAGAAATGCAAATCAAAACTACAATAAGATACTACCTCACACCCACTAAGATGGCTATAATAATAACAATAATAAAAACGGATAGTTTTGATGAGGATGTGGAAAGTTTGGAAAACTTACACATTGCTGGTGAGTATGTAAAATGGTGCAGTCATTTAAGAAAATGGTTTGACCATTCCTCAAAATGCTAAACACAGTTACCATATGATCCAGCAATTCTACTCCTAGGTATATAAGCAAGAGAAACGAGAACATGACCAAACAAAAAATTGCATGTGAATGTTCATAGCAGCATTATTCATAAAGCCCAAAAGCAAACAACCTAAATGTCCATCAGCTTATGACTTAATAAACAAAATATGGTATATCTGTACAATGAATATTATGTATCAATAAAAGGAATGAGGTACTGATACATGCTACAATGTGGATATACTTTAAAAACATTGTTAAGTGGAAGAAGCCAGTTACAAAGGACCACATATTATAGAATTTCATTTATATTAAATATTGAGAATAGGCACATCTATAGAGATAGAAAGTGTATAAGTAGTTGCCTGGTGGAAGGATGTTGGAGGGAATGGGGAATCACAGCTTATGTGTATGGGATTTTTTTGAAGGAGGGTGTTGGAAATGTTCTAAAAAATTAGCTGTGGTAATGACTGAACAACTCTGTGAATATACTGAAAAACACTAAACTTTTTACTTTAAAGCTTTGAAATACCTCCCACCACCCCAAAAGAGAAACAAAGTAGCAAAAAATGAAAAACAAAATAAAAAGCAAACAAAAACCAACAGAAAAAATTGAGAAAAAACAAGAACAAATGTATATATACATGTATTTATTTATATTCATACATACATACTCCCACACATACACACCCCTAGAACATATGAAGGAAATATTCAACCTTACTCTTAATTAGTGAAATATCAAAAACAAAACTAAACAAAAAAACCCTGATGCAGTACAAAAAAAGTAAAACTCTAGGTCAATTTCATTCATGTTCAAGAATGTGTATGTTGAGTCAGACTGCCTGGGTTCAGATCTGAGGTTCACCCGTTATTATTACCCATAACATTGGTTAAGATAGTTATCTCATATTTTTCACTTTCTTCACCTATAAAATAGGAATGGTTGTACAAGCTATCTCGTAGGGTCACTTTCTATGCTTTAATATATGTGAAGCATTAGGAACAGTGCCTGGCACTCAGTAAGTACTAGTTCAGAGCAGACATCTATAAATATAATTTTTAAATTCTCAGGAAAACAATGACAAAGTAAATCCAACAAATTATTCAAGGAATTTTCAATAGAAATTTGTTAATCCACTAACAAAACCTCTTGAAAAATAATTCTAGAAAGAAACTACATAAATATGACAAAACATTTATCAAAATATAATAGTAGATGAAATGTTGCTTCCTAATATGCAGAAAGCTGGAATGAGTATCATTGTACATTAACAATAAGGGAAGCTGAATAAAGTACAGTCATGACTTTTCAGGAGCCCATTAGAGAGCCAAGCTCACAGGGAAACCAAGCAGTTTGAATTACAAGGAGGAATAAGCATCCAAGGAGAAATGGAATGAATGCACTAGCTCACTTAGGACAGAGCATGGGAAGACAAGGGGCTAGCTGCTACTCAGAACTCCTGGGAACATCTGACAAAAGGGGAGCTTGTACTCACTCATAGGCTTTTTTACACAGATCTCCACTTGGTGCTCATGAGAAATATCAAGGGCAGGAAAGGAGCCCAGAGATAGTGTCTCTGGGGATGCAGGCATGCAGGGGTGCAGGGAAAAGGAATGGCTGCTGCTATAGAAAGGGGACAAATCCACTCCCACTTCTGCCTAGACCCTACTGCGAATAGAGCAAAAGCCATATGAAAGAGGGACAGGAAAACACTCATGGTACAGGAAAAACCCAGAGCTTGGAGAAGGGTAGAAGACATAACTCCTTCTAGCCCTAGGTAAATGACAGGAAATAGACCTAGGCCCAGGATTCTATACCAATACCATTAGACAGCTTATATCACTGAGGAGGAAAAGTCTCTCCTGCCACAGATACAAGTCAGAGTTTGACTGACTTGGAAAGGAATTCTGAGAAAAGCCCCATTCCAAAGCCCAGGCAGACAGAGACTGTCTAAGATGGGAACAAAGAACTCTCAGTCAGTCCTTCAACACCAGCCTATAAAATAGCATTCTATTGCTGGGAGAAAGGCAAGAGTGTAGCGTGAGACATCTCAGAGGTGCAAGCACATAAGGTCAACGGAAAAGCAAGAATAGAGCATGGACACTGAGAAAAAATTCTCCAGCACCTTTCATCCTGAGCATAAGGCAACAGACACCTGAAAATAGAGCAATTTGAAACCTATGATGTGCTGACAGTAACCACCTCAAAAACAAACCTAAAATCTAGTTCAATTCGAGTGGATCAACTCAATGCTGACACTACTGTCCTCACAGAAGAACCATTGTTCCATTCAGTAAAAAATATTGCATTCAATAAAAATTTATGGGACACACAAAGAGCAAAAACAAAACATAGCATCAAAAGACAAAGCAATCACAAAACATATTCAGAGGTGACCCATATGTTGGAACCATCAAACTAAAACTTTAAATTGTGAAGACAAACATAAAATCCCATAGTAATGTCAAACTAATTGGTGTAATGTTGAACCCATTACACTAAAGAGGGATATTATTAAAGTTTTCCTTATTTATTAGTACTTTTTTCAAGACCCACCAGAACTTGCAAAAATAGCACACAAAGTTCCCGTGCAGCTTTCTTCTCATAATATCTCATCATTCTCCCAATGATAATCCAGCTTCTCCCAATGATAATATCTTACCATATATGCACCACAGTACATTGCCAAAACCAGAAAATTGACATTGGTACAATGCTTATTAACTCAAATATAGAGCTTATTTGGACTTCACCCATTTTTACACACTTCCCTTCTCCTGCCCCCTTTCCCTTCATTCCTTCCTTCCTTTCTAGTATATAACTCTGTGACACTTTAGTGTCACCACAATGGGAATACAGAACTGTGACATCGCAATTCTTTCTTCTTTTTTTGAGATGGGCTCACGCTATGTTGCCCAAGCTGGCCTGGAACTCCTGGGCTCAAGCCCTCCTCCAACCTCAGCCTCCAGAGTAGCCAGACTACAGAAGCACACCATGCACCTGGCTCCTGTTACCTTTTACTAGTTATATCCTGCTCTCCAACCTAACCCCTAGCAACCACTCATTTGTTCTCCATCACTATAATTTTGTCACTTTGGGACTGTTATATAAAAATGGAATCATATGGATTTAACCCTTTGAGAATGGCTTTTTCATTCAACATAATGTCCTTGAGACCCATCTGAGTCATGCATGTATTGTTTGTCCCTTTTATTGCTGAGTAATATTCTATTGTCTGGTGGTTTATCCACTGATCCACTGAAGGATATCTGGCTTCTCTCTGGTTTTGGTCAATTACAAATAAAGATGCTATGAACACTTGTGTTCATGATTTGTGTGGACATAAAGTTTAATTTCTCTTAGATAAAGACCCAGGAGTGCAATAGCTGGGTTGTATGATAAGTGTAAATTTAACTTTATAAGAAATTACTAAGCAGTTTTCCAGAGTGGGTGTACTGTTTTACATTTCCACCAGCAATGTATTAGAGATTAAGTTTCTCTACATCCTATCAACATTTGGTATTATCAGTATTTTCTATTTAGTAAGTTAATAGGTCTGATATGGTATCTAATTATGGCTTTAATAAACATGTAAATTCTTAAAAAGAAATTTAATTTTAAAAAGTTTTTAAAGTAATAAAATTAAAGTTTAAAATTTCTGGGTACTTTTCTCAAATATTCTGCTTCAGTAATCCTGGAATTTTTTGAGTCCAGGAATCTGAATTTCTATATTCATACTGTTATTCAGGTACTCTGCTTCTGGATAATCTATCCTCAAGAAATGTACTGTCTTAAAAAATTTCTCTTTCATGTATCCTTTCTCAGGAAGGTATTAGAGAATGTGTTCTATCAGAAAGAAAGAGTAAATCAAAAAAAGAAAAAAATGGAATCAAGGAAATATGGGATCCAATATAGGAGAAACCAAAAGAATCCACAAAATGACATTGAAGATAGGTTCCAGGACCAGTACATATAGCAGTCTTATAGAGCAATCAGTCCAGATTCTCTTCAAAAAAGGTAATATTTTCAGGTCACCTGATATACCTGCATGCGTTAAGAGGAGAGAATACATGGATGTATTAGTAATAGACACACAGTATACAAATAAACTAAAAGTCCAGAGAAAGGCAAAATATTGAAAAAGAAAGGAAACCTGGTTTTTCAAGAATTGTGAAAAGTCTGAGATTTTCACCCTAGTTGCAAGCTCAAAATTTAGCCAGCTATAGCTTCATTCATGCTGGCATAAGATACAAGAATCCTGGGTCACAGATAAAGGACTTTATTTACTCAGGTACAGCAAATAGCATAAGTGTTAGGTACTGGTTCTCTTTGCTCCCCAAGTCCCGTGGGGGCACTGCAGAGGGGCTCAGGTGCATACTGCACACACAGTGGGTTTGCATCACATCTGAAGAACTCTAAGTTCAGGGAACCCAAATCTTTCATAATACGATATATGCAAACCTGCCCAAACTTTGCCTCAGAGGAAGACATTATTTTTATTATATTGGACAGTAAATACCCTCTCCTTTAAAGGGAGACATTATCTCTACCTTCCAAGGCTATTTACTAAACAAATATCTTATAAAACATAGTTTGGAACAAAGGCAATTAGTGCCTCTACAAGACATGTAGAAATACACACACACACACACACACACACACACACACACAGAGAACATGGGAAAACTGTATCCCAACATGGGTAATTTAGAGGGTCACAACCACCATTAGGTTTTAAAAAATTAGAATAGAATAAAAAGTGTCTAAGTATATATATGCCATGAGAGTATGTATCCTTCCCACATATTTTTGCTTTAGTTTTATATTTATGTATTTGTACATTAACTAGATTATGACATAAAATGTAATTCCTGCTATGATATCTGAAAAATATTTTACTATAAGGTCATCTATGAATATTTACTTAGAACAATGTAAATACTAAACGATGAACTAATGAAAAGGTGATAAAACTAAATCTTCATCTTCACAGTAGGAAGGCAATAAATAACAACTAAAAATGAAAAATTAAGAGATAATATAAGCTTTTCATTTAGACATATAATGAGGATACAGAATAAAGAACTAAGCAAGTTGAAAGTGATTTTTTTTCCTGTGAAGCAGAAATCAGGTAAGGTAGATGAGGAAGTGGACTGCTAATTTTTTATTACAACCCTATAGAACCATTTGAATTTTTAAAATATGTGCTTTATTAAAAACAAAAACTTACAAAACATTTTTTCTTACTAAATATGGTTAAATATTTACACATAAAATATTTTTCAGAGCAGTATACATAAGAGTGCAAAACTGTCAGCAACCTAAATATTTAACTTTAAAGAAAGTTAAAATTATGGTGTATTTATACATCCCAAATTATGTAGACTTTAAAGGGGATATTTATAAAGAGTATTTAAGTCTACTGAATAATGCTTATGAAGTATTAAGCAGGGAAAGCAGGATACTAAATTGTATGTGTGATATTAATTCACTCAATAGATATTTATTTAATGGGTACTATGTGCCAGGAACTTTTGTAGGAGATACAGCCAAGGGCTAGTTTTTAGCTAGTATGTACAAGTACAGCCATTCAAATTTTTGACAGCTGGCATCTGTTCTGATTGGTCAGTAGAACAATCTTTGACTTGCTGAATGTCAAGTATTTTTAATACCATCAATAGATACAGAAAGTGTACAAAGTAGACAAAAATCTCTGACTTCATGGAGTTTTCACTCTTATCAAGAAAATAAATTAAAATACAATAAATAAATAAAATATATACTTTGTAAGATGTTGACAAGTACTTCAGAGATAAATCAAGGAAGGAGAGAGAGAAAATGCTGATAGGGGTGTGGGTTGAAATATATAACAGGTTAGTTAGGGAACTCTCACTGGGCAGGCAGCATTTGAATAGACTTGAAGAAGATAAAAAATTGAGTTGTGTGAATATTTGGGAGAAGAATGTTCCTTGGACGTAGGAACAGGAAGTACAAGGCCCTGAGACACAAGCTTGCCTGGTGTTGGAGGAACGGCAAGAGGGTAGTACATCTAAAGCTAAGTATTATATAAGGGGAGGGTCAGATCAAGATATCTTGTTGGTTTATCCTCTGAGTGAAATGGTAGGCCACAGTTAGATTCTTAGCAGAGGAGTAATGTAATCTAACTTATATTTTAATGGGATCATTCTGAAAGCTGTGCTTAGAATAGAGAATAGCAAGGACAGAAACAGGAGACCATGAGGAAGCTTCTGTAATAATCTAAGCAAGAGGTGATAGAGGCTTTGAAGGCAGTAGTAGCAGAAAAAGTGGTGAGAAGTGGCTAAATTCTTGATATGTACTAAAAGTAGAAGCTGAGAAAATTTGTTTACATATAGGATGTGGAATGTGAGGGAAAGAGAGGAGTCCAGATTAACTTCAAGGATTTTAGCCAAAACCAATGGTAAGATAAAAGGTTCTTTTCAGACAGTCTGCAGAATGAACAAGTTTGGGGAGTTAGAGTAGGAGTCCATGTTGCCAAGGAATAAGGAGTTGGGAAGGATGAATAAGCAGAACACAGAGGATTTCTTTGGGTAGTAAAACTGTTCTGCATACTATAATGACTACCCGACATTATACACTTACCTAAACCCACTGAATGTACAACACCAAGTGAACCCCAAAGTAAACTATGGACTTTTGGTTATAACGATGTGTCAATGTGGGTTCATTTACTATAACGTATGTGCCGTTCTGGTGCAAGATGTTGATAGCAGGGGAGGCCATGTGTGTGTGTAGTGGCAGCGGGTATCTGGGAACTCTGTATCTTCTGCTCAATTTTTATGTAAAACTAAAACTGCTCTAAAAAGCAAAGTCTACTTTTTTTTTAAAAAAAAATAATAAACAATTAGTTACATAATCCATGGAAATATTTATACTTTAGAATTAGGCAGAAAAAGAGAAACCAGCAATCAAGACTAAGGAAGAAAATCAAAGAAGAGAAAAGCAATAAGGATAAGGCAATAGAAAACTATAAGTGTTTCAAGAGGGAGGGAACCGGTAAGATTGAAATGTGTTACTCTTAGGTTGATAGGGATGTTGAATAAAATAATGAATAATAAGTATCACAGGTTTACTAACCAACAGAGGTCACTTATCTAAGAAAGATTTGCTTTCACTGGAATTATACCGGAAAACTCCAATTGTAAGAGGCTAACAATGTATGAGAAAGAGAGTAAATTAATAAATGAAAAAGGAAAGAAAGGCAGTGTATATGAAATTTCTTATTAAGTTTGATGTCTGCATATTTATGGCTAATGTAAATTCATTTAAAATAAATTAAATGTCCAAAAATGTGTTCTTGAAGAAACCAATTTCTTAACATAAGTGGATAAAATTTATTTTAAATGAGAAAATAAAGTGATTTTTTTTTAAAAGTAACTCTCAGGGTATATACTAGTATCACTGTAATTCAGTCCCTTAACCTATTGGTCCCATTGTATTTTACTTGTTATTAAGGAAAACTGAAAACATAAAAGCAGGAGAAACAGTGCCATGTCTAGCAAATTTAGCTAGTGTAATTCCATGTGACTCCAAAAAGAATACTTATAAATGATCACCAAAAATCTATTCTTACAGTGTACCATAAAAATAATTTAGAAAGAATTTTCTGGTTATTAGAGTAAACAAAGACATTATCATTTGAATGACACTAGATTATTAAAAGGTATTTCTGCATATGGTAACTGATTTTGCCATAATCATCACTTTGAAAAGTTGTATGTAATGTATGACCATTAACTTTGATTTTTTTCCCCCAAACATATCTCTAGAACTATTTCCTTTAGGAATTTCAGTGTAATTCAATGAAATAAAATAAGAACTTTTCAGTTCTTGTCCTATTCAAGTTTACCTTTATTAGTGATATTAATAATTGTACTATTTATAATAAAATGGTAGAAATACTGGCATACTCAAAGCTTCTAGAGACAGTGATCCTTTTAAAAAATTGTTTCTAATGCTCATTTAGATACTAAATATTAAATCAGTTAACAAAAATGATACTTACAAATGAGTTATAAAAGATAATAAGCATACTGCTCAGAAAGAAGACAAATTGTTTAGTCACCATACAGCTTGGTAATAAACTTATTATCCATCATTTATATGGCAATTTACAGATTGACTGAGTTGATGAGAGTTTTAAAAAATTAATTCTTCCTCCTATCCTCACTCTACCAAGAATTTAAGCTGGCTTAAATAATGGATAAAGTTAAGAAGGATGAAAAGACAATAGAAAAATCTGAGACTTTTGCAAAAAAAGATGAGCAACTAGAGAAGATTTTAATATATTCATCAGGATTAAAAATGTAGTTATGTTTATATATTATTTTAAATTAGATAGTCTATAAAGATTTCTATTTTATGGGGGGTTGGTTTTTGTTTTGAACTTACACATCTCTTCTGGTCTACTTATTTCCTTCTACTTTTAATAGAAATGTTCATCTATTTCTCTCCATAAATAGTAGCTGCCATTTAGTTAAATTTAACAGAAACACACAACCAGAAATGCCAGAATAAAGACCATGAATTTTTATCTCAGATCCCATTTTATTTATTTATTTGTTTGTTTTTAGAGACAGGGTTTGTTTGTTTGTCTGTTTGCAGAAACAGGGTCTTGCTACATTGCCCAGACTAGGCTTGAACCCCTGGCATCAAGCAATCCTCCCACCTTGGCCTCCCAAAGTGCTGAGATTATAGGCATGAGCCACCGCACTGGCCTCAGATCCCATCTTAAATGGAAATAGCCATATCACATCGAGCACATGAAATCTGTCCCCTAACACCAATACTAAGTTAGCACACATTACGGAAGCTGCCTTTCAAACAATGTTGTTTTCTATTTTGCAAGTATAAATTTTAAAAATGACTATACTTTATTTTCATAAAATACTAAATTCCTTGGAGGTAATTAACAATAATAACAGCAATCTATAATTTGTCCCTTTCTCAGTTATTGTTCTGCTCTGTCCATCTATAAATTCAATAGAAACAAGAGAAAGCACATTAAATGATAATAACAAAGCTATTATAAGCCCACAACTAAGAATTTCAAAACGAATCTATATAAATTTTGTGGAAAAATTGATTTCTACCAAACTTTATACTTCTTGGACAGATTAAAAGTATGTTCCACATTAAAATGTCACAATTTTCCTCAATTTTGGTAGATGATTCTGGCTTAGTAAGTTATACTGCTAATGCTATAATATTACTCTGTAATCCACAGCAAAAAATGAATTTAAGACAACAAGGTACAACACAATCTTCTTGGTGGCAAATCTTTCCTTACTGCACAATAAAAAAAATGATGAATCTTTTTTGTTTCCTGTGGATTTTCTTTTTTCAATCTGTTAATGAGAATTCAAGCACCTTGAAGGTAGAGACCACTACCATGTCACACTATACTAGGAACTGGGACAAAGACAAAGAGTAGAGTAGGAAGTCACAAGGATCTTAAGAAAAAATATAATTAGTAGAATTGAAATAATGTCCTTTTTCATGATTACTGGATCTCTATTACAAGGAGATTAAACTCCTTGTCATGAAATGTACACTTTACCCATTTCAAGTGATAGTTAAATTTATTATCTTTCTTCCTCTTTTGTTGTAACATTCTAAGTACTCCTTCAATTACCAAACATATCCATGTATTCTTCAAGAAGTGTTAGTTCTGTGGGTGACTAAAACTACAAGTTATTTTAAAAAATTATTATAATAAATATTGATGCAAAGGCCCATAATTTAATTTTCTTTTAGCATGGTTAGTTTTTATTAACTACAAAAGGTAATAATATAAAAACAGAATAAACATGTACCAGAAGTTATTAATATACCACCACTCAAAATTCAGAAAAATATGTTGTTTTCATGTACACATACATGAAATAAAATAATACCATAACAGAAGGGTGCTGTATCTGTGTTTAAAGAAGGGGTTGTTGGCAAACACCACAGCTCACTTCTGCTGAAATGTACACAACTGATATATGCAGCACAGAAAGCTGGCACCAAGGGCTTACAACCTTAATTTGCCTGCAAGAAGGAATGGAGATTTACCTTCAGAGCACGTTCTTGATTGTTTTCAGCAGTCAGATGTCTCATGTTGTTTGCTGAAGTCTGGTTCTGCTCTTTCAGATGATGAAGCTCCTGCTCTAGCCGTTTGCACTGCCACAGGGGAAGAATCCCATTAAGTAAAGGAGTTATAGCATTTTTTTCACTGAGCCACATGAATTAATGTAAATAATATCATTGTATTCTCTATAAGACAAGGGTTTTTTGCAACAACAATGGTAAGTAAAAGTAATGTTAAATACAAACAAATACAACTGTTTATAGTACTCTGGTAATTCAATTACAATTTTCAGTTAGTTTTTGCTAATCTAAATATTATGATATAAATCATAAAAATACTTACTTTTATAAAATTAAGGTTAAACTATATTTAAAACTATTTTCTTCTCTAGCCAAATGGTTCAGATTATCTATCTGTGGAATAAAAGCATGCTTCTAAAAATCACATTAGATTCTAAATAAACTACAATATGGTATTCTAGGATCAATTTTTATCAATATTTTAAAACAAAAATGATAAAATATACATTCAGAGATATTTCAGATTTTTAGAAATATCTGAACAAACAATTTTATAGGGAAAAAGGCAACAGCCAGGGTGCCACAAGACTTGGAAACAGATAAAGAATTGAGTGTTTTTATAATTTCTCCTGTTTTGAATAAATCTCACTTTTAATTAAACAAGTGATAACAAACATGTGAAATGACACTTTCACCTACTTAGAATACGAGTATGAGAGAACAAAAGTAAAAAAGTAAGTAAAAATAAATTATAAGTAAAAGTATAAATGGGCTAATAGAAGTACGTATGTTCAAAAAATTATTAAAATATCTTGTAATTTGAATATAAGATCTCAGTATGAATATATACAACATTTTACACAATAGTTACACATGCTATAAAATGATATTCTGAAAATCAGAACAATATGAGATTGGTTAAAGGAATAAAGTGCTCAACCCATCTTTTAGGACAAAGTTAAACATCGTTAATTTATCTATTTTTAAATTAGGATATTTAAGTAATAACCAATGAGTACACATATTGATTTGAGATGGGGACAAAGTTCTTTATAGATTATTTAACAAATGGCTATTTGCCATAATGAATCAAAAATCATTAATTATGATATAATCAAGATGCAGCTGTAATCCAAACTGGCATTTCTTACTACTCTAAGGTTGATTTCTTCTGCTTCTGATCTCTATAACATTATGCAACCTGCATCAATATTCCCCAACTTTGAGTAATACACAAATCCTTTTAATGGAAAAAGTTATATCATATTCCTGATACTGACTTAGATTGCATTATGATGTTTATACACAAATATAAAATTGAGTATAGACATCTCACGCATATATGCATATATAATACAATTACAAAACCAAAACACATTTATATATAAAATAACCACAAAATCAAGATATTTCAAATTAATATTAATTTAATTTACCAGATAGTTTTGTTGAAGCTAAATCCTGCAAATATGATAGAGTACTGACTCTATCAGTGGCAGATCCTTTTATATTGTCATGTCCATTCTACCACGTGCTGTGTGACAACTTAATTCATCTATCACGTTTTTTAAAACAAAAATCACATGAAACCTTTGTGACATGTATCATTCGGCTTTATTTGGAGGGGACACATGATCTATAAACTTTGTCTCCATTCCTTTTTAGCCTTAACAATCAAAATATTTGGTCATAATGCAACCAAAACACAAATATGTTTAGTGAAGACACAAATCACGAGCCACAAAAATGAGTAAGACATAGCAGCAAGTGTGACAATATAGTAGAGAGATTTTCTACTAGAATTATCCTTCACACTTACAATTAATTTAATACAAAATTATTTAGATAAGCATTAAAAATGTAATGACTAAATATGATCTGAAATGTGAGGTAGATTATTTTGGTTATGGGAGAAAAAGAATGTTTCATGGAGCAGATGACATCTGAGTCTGGCTTGCTTGGGTATATAATTTTGTAAGCCAAAAATGAAAAAAGAATATAGGAGAAGAGGAATGATGGTGGAAAGAGGGATATATCTGGAGCAAGTGAAGAAGCATGGTCAAGAGTTGTCTGACCACCTATTCTTTTTATTCCAAGTAAACTAGAAATGACCCATGAAAAGACATTTTCCCCATCTACATGATACAAAAATAAAAAGAGAATTCACTCATCTTGCTCTAGAAATAAATGTTGAGTTTATTTTCATTTCTTTATGAGGTTTAAATTTAACATTGACCTATTAATAGGTGGGACGCAAACTTTCTCAGCCAAACAATAGCTTTGAAGTTAGTAAAAATATATATAAATGTTCCTGTCAAATATATATTTGTGATTTATATTTAAGGTTTACTTAGATTTATTTAATCCTATATTATTTATTCATTTGATGTTATACTTGGAAATCCTAATACACTCCCCACAATTGCATATTTATGTATAATTTCTTCTGGGTTCTTTTTTCTTTTACTAAATTCTTTAATTTTGAAATTGATTTTGAAGCAAAGGGATTTAACTTTATTTATTAGCAAGTGTTACACAGTTCTACAACAATCTGTCTAGGAGTGGATTTTTATCTTCTTGATACTCTTCATGCTTCTCAAACCTGGAAAATTCACAGCTATCATCTCTTGGAATATTCTCTCACTTCTATTTTGAAACTCATACTCGTCATATTAGATCCAAATATCATCAGAGTTATTTCTTTGATAACTTTTAATCTTTCATATTTTAAATCTCTTTATCTGTGTGAGTTCCAAGCATCTATCATTAGTGAAATGAGATTTCATTCTATCTTCAGCTGTGCCTACTCTTGCTCTATTCACCTATGTTTTAATTTCAGTGACTACAGTTTTCATTTCTAGATGTCCTCTTATATTCTTTTTCAATTCTGTCCATCTTTTTTTATAGCATTCTTTTTTTAATATGTCTATTAAATGGTTTCTCTTTTATAAACACATATTTGACATCTCCTATTTCACATTTTCCTATATCTCAACTTGTTGGTGGTATAATCCTTGTAATTACTCTTCATGGTGGATTGTTTTCTTGCATGGTATGTAGATTTTCACTTTGCCCATCTTTAGCAGACATTCCTTTTTTTTTTTTTTGGTAATAACCTGTGTGTGGAGGCATTGCCAGATCGGTTTTACATTGGCTTCTGAGTGATGCGAAGTTTTTATTCATTTAAGGCAGATTGTCTTTGTCCATGGATTCACACCATGACAGTTATGTAATTTGTTGTCTTTAGCCCCATATGAAGCAATTCTAGCCCTTTAATTTCTCAAGATAATTTTTCCTCTTTTGCTGTTTTAGCCAGAGACAAGCTTCCTTATCACTTCCCTGAACCAGTAATTTGTCTATTTTTTCTAGACTTCGTTTCACTGAAGAAGCAGTCTTTCCATAGTCTGACTATATGCAAGAGTCTCCACTCAGTTCCCACCTCAAGTGGCCTTATCATCAATCCATCCAAGGGCAATAAAATTCAAGTTCCTTGCCCTTTGGATCTACATCTGGTCTTACATCCCTAGTATGTTTGTAGCTCTTTAGAGTTCCTCTTAATTTTTAAAGCTTCATAATCTTTCTTTCATTCTTTCTGAAAAGAAGGGTGTGTGTGTGTGTGTGTGTGTGTGTGTATAGTAGAGGGCACTCTAAGACCAATTTTTGCATGAAATACTGTAACCAAAGAGACAAGTATCATATAAAAAAGATAAAGCTATTTTTGCACTGAGGATATTTATCCATATTCCATGTTTGGGCTCAGTTCCCGGGGCCATCAGTATAAGGGTGATAGAAAACAGGGCCCAAGGACCACACAAAGTGGCAAGTGTCCCAAAGAGCTACAGACACTTTCAGGTGTTTAATGATCCTCCCTACTTTGATGAATGAAAAGAGACAAGGCAAATACTAGAGAAGATATGTGTCCCTAAATCAAGTAATACAATTATATAATTTTTTCTTTGGTTTTAAACAGTTTCCTTTTGAACTGATAATTAACAATACCATATCTTCCCTGTTCATATTCTGCCAAATATTAATTTTCTTAAAAGTTCTAAAATATAAATAAGGACATAGGAGTTCTTATATCTTTCATATTTAACAAAAATTTTTAATATTCAAATTGAACTTAAGTAAATGCCAACTCTATACTGTCACAGTATTGTAGAGAACTAGGATTTTCATCATAGAAAACAAAAGATACAGATATAAGATAAGTCAAGGAAAAACTCTTTGGTTCAGAATTTGATGTATGAGTATGAAGACATAATGACTTTTATCTTTAAAAAATATGTATGTGTCTGTATGGATTTCCTAGTTCCGCCCATTGGGAAAAAACTAGAAATAATAGGAAATCCAATAGCAAAGAGGACCCTAGCACCTGGACTGAGGACTCCAAGTACCGTTTCCTACTAAAAATAAGGGAATTCATAGATATATGGCTGATTCCAGATCTGGGGCAACAAATGTACACGATGATCCAGGAACATCTGGTCATAGTAAATACCAATGAACTATTAAAGAGACTCTGAAAGGACTTGGGAGTCAACCATTGGCATATTGCCTAGTGGTTACTGGTACAGTGCTTAGT
>NW_012135636.1:2623787-2625135 GCF_000956105.1 Propithecus coquereli | reverse complement strand
ATTGTGCTCCTACATTAAGACAGCTGTGACATCACTAGGTGATAGGGATTTTTTTAGCTCCATTAATAAACTTACAAAACCATTGTCATATATGTAGTCATTGACTGAACATCATTTTTTGGCACATGACTGTATTCCAAACTTTTTCATGATTATTATAGCTGTTATGGTGATCTGTGATCAGTGATCTTTGGTGTTACTATTGTAATTGTTTTTCAGGCACCATGAATTGCATCCATATAAGATGGTAAACTTAATCGATAAATGTAGTATGTGTTCTGACTACTCCGCTAACTGATCTTTCTCTTTCCCTCTCTTTGGGCCTCCCTATTACCTAAGACTCAACAACACTGAAATTAATAATCCTACAATGGCCTCTAAGTGTCCAAGTGAAAGGAAGAGTTGCACATCTCTCAATTTAAATCAAAAGCTAGAAATGATTAAGCTTAGTGAGGAAGGCATGTCAAAAGCACATAGGCCAAAAGCCAGGCCTCTTGCGCTAAACAGTTAGCCAAGTTGTGAATTTAAAGTAAAAGTTATTGAAGGAAATTAAAAGTGCTACTTCAGTGAACATATGAATAAGTGAAACAGTCTTATTGCTAATATGGAGAAAGTTTTAGTGGTCTGGATAAAAGACCAAACCAGTTATATTTCTTTAAGCCAAAGACTAACCCAGAGCAAGGTACTAACTCATTCAATTCTATGAAGTCTGAGAAAGGTGACAAAGCTGCAGAAGAAAAGTTTGAAGCTAGCAGAGGTTGGTTCCTGAAGTTTAAGCAAAGAAGCCAACTCCATAATACACAAGTGCAAGGTGAAGCAGCAAGTGCTGATGTAACAGCTGCAGCAAGTTATCCAGAAGATCCAGCTAAGATCATTGACGAAGGTGGTTACACTAAATAACAGATTTTCAATGTAGATGAAACAGCCTTCAAATGGAAGAAGATGCCATCTAACTTTCATAGCTATAGAGAAGTCAATGACTGGCTTCAAAGCTTCAAAGGACAAACTGTCTCCCTTGTTAGGGAATGATGTAGCTACTGACTTCAAGTTACTTGAAGCTAATGCTCATTTACCATCTGAAAATCCTGAGGCCCTTATGAATTATGCTAAATCTACTCTGCCTGTACAGAGAATAACAAAGCCTGGATGACAGCACATATGTTTATAGCATGGTTTACCGAATATTTTAAGCCCACTGTTGAGAACTACTCGCAGAAAAAAAAAAGATTTCTTTCAAAGTAATACTGCTTATTGACAATGTACCTAGTCACCCAAGAGCTCTGATGGGATGTACAAGGGAATTAATGTTGTTTTTCATGCCTGCTAATACATCATTTATTCTGCAGCC
>NW_012135636.1:2621911-2623737 GCF_000956105.1 Propithecus coquereli | reverse complement strand
AATAATAAACACCTTCTCTAAAGTCAAGCAACTAATAAAAAGTCAAGATTCAAACTGAAGCAGGATAATTCAGTTTACAAACAAAATTTTTACTGTACACAGATACGTATGATAGCAAAACGAATGGAAACATCTAGAACTACAGAAAAAGTTAACGATATTTTAAAATTGGAACAATTAGAGATTATAGATATTTTGAAGTAGTACATAGCTCTGATAAAGGAAATAAATACTTAGCAGAGACCAGAATGAAAGGGACTAGCTAGTACATAGAATTATCTTTTAACTCATTTACCCAACAAAATCTATAGTAAATTAATGAAAACCACCTAGGCAAATATGTCTCACCTATTAATTTCATATTCTAAGGCTAGCATACAAGCTAAAATCATAATGCTTTTTTTTTTAGAAATACAAAACAAAAAAAAATGCCTACAGGCATCCCTCATTTTATTGTGCTTCACTTTATTACATTTTGTAGATACTGTGCTTTTTACAAATTGAAGTTGTGTGGCAACCCTGAGTGGAGGAAGTCTACTGGCATCCTTTTTCCAACAGCATGTGCTCACTTAGTGTCTCTGTGTCACACTTAGGTAATTACTGCAATACAGTCATGTGTCACTTAACAATGGGGATACACTTTGAGAAATGTGTTGTTAGGCAGTTTCATCGTTGTATGAACATCATAGCATGTAGTACTAGGTCATTAAATATGAAATGTCCGATTTCAAATCAAAAGTGTAGTTTATTAAATCTCAAACAAGAAGCAGTACAATTAATCAAAGTACGTGCTAAACTATTTACACAGTTTTTGTCATCTTAACAGTAGCTTGTTTATGCCAGCAGCAAAGAAGCCTGGAGAGTGAGTGGCGACGAAATCGCAAAAGTCGTTTTCAACAGCTTGTTGAGAACTGAATATTTTTCCTTGTAAGAAGTGGTCCAAAGCCTGGAAGAAGTGGTAGTCAGTTGGTTCAAGGTCTGATAAATACAGCAGATGACAGAGAGTTTCCAAATCCAGCCTCTGTAGTTTGAGCAGGATTATTTTTTGCAACATGTGGTCTTGTAAGAGCATTAGCCTGTCTCTATTACCCAATGTCAGCTGCTTAACCGCAAGCATACTCATCATTTCATCCAACTGGTTGCAATAGACATCTGCTGTAATCGACTGACCAGGTTTCATGAAGCTGTAGTGGATAATACCAGCCCTGGACCACCAAACAGACACCATTAGCTTTTTTTTTTTTTTTTGGTCCCATTAGCTTTTTTGATGAGTATTTGGTTTTGGACTATGTTTTGGTACTTCATCTTTCTTCATCTTTATCCAACCTTTGTGCTGAATACTTGCAATTGTCAAAAATAATCTATTTTTCATCACATGCAACAATATGGTGTAGAAATGGTTCCCTTTTATGTTGCGACAGCAAAGAAAAGCAAGCTTCGAGATGATTTCTCTTCCGACACTCGTTTAATTCACGTGGAACCCATCTATCCAGCTTCTTTACCTTGCCAATTTGTTTCAAATAGTCCAATACTGTTGGAATAGTAACATCAAGCCTTGCTGCTAATTCACGTGTAGGTTGAGATGGATTCACTTCCACTACATCTTTCAGCTCATCATTATCCACTTTGGTCTCAGGTCGTCCATATGGCTCATTTTCAAAATTAAAATCACCAGAATGGAACTTCTCAAACTGTCAATGTACCATTGATAGCCACATCCTTCCCAGACACTTCGATGATATTTTGAGCTGTCTGCACAGTACTGGTTCCATGATAGAACTCATATTCAAAAATAACACAAATTTTTGACTTATCCATGATTTCAT
>NW_012135636.1:2618009-2619671 GCF_000956105.1 Propithecus coquereli | reverse complement strand
TATAGCTCCCATAGTGATTCCTTTGATGGATCTGGGCAAAGTAAATTGAAAACCTTCTAGAAAGAATTTGTCACTCTACATATCATTAAGAAAATTCATGATTCCTGGGAGGAGATCAAGATATTAACATTAAGAGGATTTTGGAAGAAGTTGATTTCAACCCTCACGGATGACTTGGAGGGCTGGAGGACTTCAGTGAAGGAAGTAACTGTAGATGTGATAGAAATAGCATGAGAACTAGAATTAGATGTGGAGCCTGAAGATGAGACTGAATTGCTGTAATTTCATGATTAACAGATGAGGAGTTGCTTCCCATGGATAAGCAAAGAAAGTTGTCTCTTGAGATGGAATCTAATCCTGGTGAAGATGCTTGAACACTGTTGAAATGACAACAAAGGATTTGGAAAGCACAGTGGTGATATCTCCAACTACGACTGTTGAACAGTGTATTTCTTCCTTTAGTTCTATCAGTTTTTGCTTCTTGTACTTTGAAGATCTGCTATTATGTACATAAACATTTAGGGTTCTAATGAAATTCTCTCTTTATCTCTGGTAATACTCCTTGCCTTTAAGCCTACTTTGTCTGATATTAACATAGCCAAAGCACCTTTCTTATGCTTATAGCTTACATATTATATCTTTCATGTTTTTCCTTTAACTTATCTGTATCTTATTGTTTTAAGTATGCTTCTTACAGACAGTATATAATGGGTCCTGACTCTTTACTGCCTATAATACCTCACAGTTATCTGCCTTTAACTGGAGTACAGTTGCCCCTTAAATGACACAGGTTTGAACCGCTCAGGTCCAGTTACATGTGATTTTTTTCCAATAAATACATTGGGAAATGATGTTGAGATCTGTGACAATTTTAAAAAGCTTTCAGATAAAAAACCATGTAGCCTAGGCATATTAATAAAATTTAGAAAAAGCTACGTCATGAATGCATAAAACATATGTAAATATTAGTCTATTTTACCATTTGTGCATAAATCTATTTTAAAAAGTTAAAATTTATCAAAACTTACACAAACACATACTGTACATGGTACCATTAGCCATCGAGAGAAATGTAAACAAACATAAAGATGTAGTATTAAATCATAACTGCATAAAATTCACTGTAGTACGTACTGTAGTATTGCAATAATTTCATAGCCACCTCTGTTGCTATTGCAGAGAACTCAAGTGCTGCAACTATCCACTTCAAATGCTGTGATGCTAATCGTCTCTGCACAAGCAGTTCATCCCTCCAGTAAACTGCATATAGCAGTAAAAAGGGATCTCTTGTGGTTCTTGCATATTTTTCATCTTGTTTAGTGCCAATACTGTAAACCTTGAGTAACACCATAGGACCTATACAAAGTGCCAATAACGATGCTGGAAGTGCTCCCAAGAAGTAAAGTCATGACATCATAAGAAAAAGCTGAGTTGCTTGATATGAGGTCTGCAGCTGCAGTTGCCTGTATGTTAGACACACAATTCATCTTGTAAACAAGCAATGTAAACTTACCATACTGATAAATACAGTTTGGTACTATAAATGTATTTTCTCTTCCTTATAATTTTCTTAGTAACATTTCCTTTTCTCTATCTTACTTTATTGTAAGAAAGGAGTATACTCTATATATAACATAAAAAATATGTGTTAATTGACTGGTT
>NW_012135636.1:2605815-2606566 GCF_000956105.1 Propithecus coquereli | reverse complement strand
TAAGGGGGAGAAAGGAAAGGAGGAAGAAGAAAATAATGACAAAGAAAGAACGAAAGAAGGAAGGAAAGAAAGAAAATGATAAGAGATGGTTATTTAAGTTAAGGAAAATAACACAAAATGAAAATTTATTCCTACCTGAAGAAATAAAGTGTACTTAAAATGATAAAAGTGTGGACAAACACAGAAGAGTATATTTTTGCTTCTCATAATTTCTTTGAAAGACAAGTTATTACTTGAATCAGAATATATAAAATGTATGTCAACATATCAAAAGGATCAGGGCAAATAGAATTTTAGTGTTTAAAGATTCTTACAATTTAAACCATGTAGTGCATTATTAATGCAAAGAAGATTGTGATAAGTGAAATAAATAGAGAGATATACCATGGATTGAAAAACTATACATTGTTATGATGTCAATCTCCCTGTATTCCAATGATCTACAGATTCAACACAATCCCAATCATAATTCTATCAGTCATTTTATAAAAATTAAAAATCTGATTTTAAGATTTATAGGAAAATGCAAAGAACCTAGAATAACCAAAACAATCTTAAAAAAGAGCAATGTCGGAGGACTTTCAATGCCTGTCTTTCAAATTGACAGCAATCAATGCAGTGTGATACTGGCAGACAAACAGACATTAGAATAGAACAGCCTGTCAAAAAAAAGACACTCACTTACTACGGCCAATTGATTATCAAAAAATGACACAAAAGCCATTTCATGGGTAAAAAACTACCTTTTCAA
>NW_012135636.1:2599974-2605765 GCF_000956105.1 Propithecus coquereli | reverse complement strand
ACACATGGTTCATGACTACTAAACTGAACAACGCAGAAAGCATTTCCTTTACTGTAGAAAGTACTACTGTACAGCATTGCATTAGGACTTGGTCCTTACCATATGAAAGAACAAACTGACTGTTGAAGGTGCTTAGCAAGGTTTCTTCACTCTGCTTAAACCATAAATCCAACTTTTCCATTTAACTCAGCTCTGCAGCACTGCTTCTAAACCACATGCATGCAAACCCTGTGCATGAATAGTACAATCTTTGGCCAAGTACTTAAGATGGATTATCACACAGATATCTGGTGCTCCCTCTGCTTCTCCCACCCCCAATATACATACAGAGTTTCCTCTCACTAAGTACCATCTTTTTCAAATTCCAGCTGCCCTAAGTACCCAGACTTAAATTTCTTCTTCATCAATGAAGCAATGCTGCTTTTCTGCCTGGACTCTATTTCCCTGAGTCAGCAAGGGTGCCTCCACACGTAATGGCAGGGGAATCATTGAGCTCACCTCTGTGTATTCCTATGCAGCCTGTTGTCAATGTATTTTTTTACAACTTTCTAGTTGTTAGAGGAAAGTCAAGATCGGTACTGGTTACTCTGCCACATCAGGAAGTCTCTATTGCTTTTCAAGAGACCAAAAGCAATTTTTCCCTATTAAGAAAAAAGTTACCGTAGTTCAGAAACTGATTGGTCGTGATAAGCTTTCATTTGCTTCAAACTGACTTAACACCGAATGAAAAATATTCCCCTTTCAATTACATGTAACTCTTCCTAATGTCTGTAAAGTTGGTGATTTTTTGAATAATAGTTAACAGGAAATCAAATTATATATACCAATACCTAAACATTTCCTTAGCAGTGAAATTTTTTTTTTCAGGGCTTGCCACAATATGTGAACTAACAATAATTACTAAATTTTTAGTAAATTAAAAGAGAATTAGATGGTCTTTATTTAACTAGCATTAACAACTACCTAATGTGGTTACTGAGTATAACAAAGTGAAGTGTTATGAAATCACCTTTTTTGGATTTTAATTAAAACACATTTAGAAGTGATTACTAACATTTGAATTGGTAACATCATAAGGAACTAAAAGAGATAAAAGTTCAATATATTGGCCAGGTGTGGTCGTTCACGCCTATAATCCAGCACTCTGGGAGGCTGAAGCAGAAGCATTGTTTGAGGCCAGGGGTTTTAGACATGCCTGAACAAGAGTGAGATCCGTCTCTACAAAAAATAGAAAAATTAGCTGGGAATGGTGGTGCATGCCTGTAGACCCAACTACTTGGGAGGCTGAGGCAGGAGGACGGCTCGAGCCCAGGAGTTTGAGTTTGAGCTATGATGCCGCCTCTGTATTCTCGCCCAGGAAACAGAGTGAGATTCTGTCTCAAAAACAAACAAACAAATAAATTCAACATGTCCCAGATGTATGCTCCATTTTAGTACTTTAAATGCAATTAATACTTCCCCAAAGACAAAGGTGCCTAAATTAACTTACCGCTTGTCTATTCAATTCATCCCCCTCTGATCTCTCCTCCCTGGCATCCTAATTCTTTGGCTGTGTATTCTAACTGGTACCTGTGTTCTGGTAGTAAAAGAAAAAAACCGTAGGATGATAAGTCTGAGGAAGTGATCTAAATGGGTTGCAGAAAAAATGAAGGAGAGACAAAAACAAAAGCTGCATAGTTCCTTAATTTTAGTAGTATCTGTTGTTCTGGAAACAGCCCTTTTATCATGCCCACAGTTTCTCAGAACCTCAATCTGCTGGGACAGCCATCAGCTCTAACAAGAAGAAAATGTCAATCCAAACATCAAGACTATATCTCACATTTAACGTATGACATTAATTATACTAATGATTATTAATTATATGAATTCATAACCATACTTAATACATTAAAGTTAAATTAGAATTGTGTTTTTATACCCCCCTTAAAAGTACAAGATGTAAAAAAAAAAAAAAAGAATTATGTTTATATAAAATTTAAGAATAGTAGGTTAGTATTTTCCTATTTTCCAGATGCTTGAGATACCTACTTAAAACCTCTTTGAGTACTAAATGGATTTGAGATTACAATTACAGTAGTTGAATTAAAAGTTACCATTCATTAAAAACACTTCCTCTTCAAATTCAATAATAAAAGTAAAAATTCTAAAACTGTTTGGAAGTTTTTGTTTTGATGTGAATTATATTAGAAACATACTGCATTTCTATAGTTTAATATGAATAATTAGAAAGTAAATAAAATGTAAGACAATATTTTATAACTAAAATGATTAAAATAAAGACAATTATAAAATTACCACATACAAGAAGTACGATCTACCTTATTCACTTTCTATAATCTCTTCATTGCTGCAAAGGTATTTATTTCTACAATGATGACTTTACTTCTCTAGCTAATGCAACTACTAGGATATGGTATTTTGATCCTTTTTGTACAGTTATAACCTTCTAATGCTGAACTCTGTAGTTAGCTGATGGTCAGGAAAACAAAATTTGGTAAATAATACCATTGTAATGAGTTGGTTCTTAAGTAAACTTCAATGGATTTTCTCAAAATCCATAAACAAACAACTATATAACCTAAATGTTAAGTTGGCAGTTATTGCACAAAAGGGCAAAGATGCTTCTTATACTATTTTAAAACACAAAGCAGAGTTCAGGAAATAGTATTAGTACTCACTGGATGATAGCCATAGTTTAATAGTTTATTAAGCTCTTTTTCGGTTATTATATTCCTGGAATCACAGACGCTTCCTCTTAGTTTGCAAACTTTATTTGTTTGCCATTATAAATGCTATAATCTCAATAGAGCTGTCAATTACCTAAGTGCTCATTCTTAATTTTCTTGTTGTATAATGTGTTGCCCAAACATTGCAAAATCAAAACAGAAGCCACTTTAACTTCTAAGATTACAACAGGAGAAAAACGAAAAATTTGCATGACAAATCGAAGTATCAACAAGTTGAGTATTATATAAAAAGTCATTCTCCTTGAGACATAAAACTCAAATTATTTTTGAGTAAGTATGATAATTAGTGTTCTCTATAGGAAACCAGTAAATATTTGTGTACTGATTAACTAACTACTATAACAAAAGCTTTGGAAACTTTGGACAGTTCTTGGGACACTTCCTAGTTTTCAATAAAGTCAATCATTTGCCTATACCTTTTATTCTTTTAATGGTTCTTAAAATTGTTTTATCGATGCATATATCCAAGTCCAGGAAACTTGTTCAAACCATTTAGCAGCAGTTTACATAAGAGCAATCTTAGTGAAAAATAGTCTACCATTCAACCCCCTAAAGTCAACTAACTTCTTAAAACTGTAATTTTCCTATTCCTTAGCTTTTCCTTCACCTAATATCCTTGTACTTTTGCATCTGTGGCCTCTCTGGAAGTACGTTTTTCATTGCCAAGATAATTCCATATGTTCTTAAGCCTAACCCCTCAGCTCAATAAGAAACCACCTCACTTTCAGTGACACTTCTCTCTGAACCTTCTCCAGTAGACCGTGCTCCTTCTTTCACAGACTGTTACTTCAGAGGCAGGAAAAAAAGACTTGCATTTTCCTGATTCCTAACTACCATTTCTAGTCTACTAATCCTTCATTAAACAACCTTTTCACTTCTGAAGTTTCTGCTATCCATTTAGATCAGTGCTCCTCAAAGTGTGATCCAGGGACTAATACTACTCCAAAACTGTTTGTTACTGCAATGCAGCTAGGTACTAAAATTCAGAGTTAAGCAACTAAACATTTGATAGGAATTTGACAGAGACATGTTTTGGCTGTTGAGCTCAATAATTAAAAAAAAAAAAATGTATACTTGGATTTTTGTATGCCTATTTTTTTTAATTGCTTTTTTTTGGTAATTCATTTTTATTATATGTTACAAAAACAGCAGTCTATAACACTTTGGAATTTTTTTTTTAAAAGCTAGTCTTTTGTCACAGATAGTCTGAGAAGCACTGATATGGATGACTTGCTTATCATCTGTATCACTGTGATCTACTTACAACCAAGGTTACTTCCCCATATTTTTAAAGAAAATTTCCTGCCAAAATTCCAGACAAAAGCAATGGCCACCCATACAACACTCTAGCCTCATAATTTCTTGACTTATTTATTTTTTAAAAAATTTACCTTCAAACAATGTCCACAACCAGTACTCTATCTTGCTCAAAAGTCTCTTTAACCCTTAACTCAGAAACTCCAGCTCTTGGATCACAACCTTCTAGTCCTCCACCTTCTCATTAAAACCACTCTTTAACAATTACCTAGATTTTTTCCTCACGCTCCACAGAAGTTCTACTGTCCTCAGGACTCTAAAGCCAACCTTCTATCTCTTCATCTCAACAAATAAAGTACATCAAATGAGAAACAAAGGGCAGTAAGCATAAACTTCTCTGACTTCCGTCTCGTCTCCATCCACTTCTAAATATATCTACATATTTATTGATCATTATTCCTGTACTTCTCTCATTTCTCCCTGCCTTCTCTAAGTCTTTGCTGAATCAAGGATTCTCCCTAGCTCCACCTACATACCCTTTTCTATTTTCTCCTCCTTAGAACATTAGGCCTTCCTACCCATCCTTTGGATAGGATGACTCATTTTGTGGACATCAGTCAATCTCTTTCCCTAGCCATTCCTATCACTTCTCAATGAGCTCATGAACACAATAAACATGATGGTAGGCATGGAAGTTATGCAGGAGCTCAGCAACATGGATTTCCACTCACCAAGGCTGACCTGGCCATAGCCACTGCCAAGTGCCAAATCTGCCAGCAGCAGAGACCAACACTGAGCCTCCAAGACAGCACCATTCCCTGGGTTATCAACCAGGAGAATAATGGCAGGCTGATTACACTCAGCCATTTCCATTATGGAAGGGGTTGCACTCTGCTCTTACCGGAATAGACACTTCCTCTGGACATGGATTTGCGTTCCCTGCACACAATGCCAAAACAACAGAATGCCTTATCTACCACCATGATATTCTACATAGCACTGCTTCTGATCAAGGAACTCACTTCACAGTGAATTACGTGTGGCAATGAGCTCAAGCAATTCACTGGTCTTACCATGTTTCCCATCATCCTGAAGCAGCTGGCTTGACAGAACAGTAGAATGGTCTTTAGAAGACTTGGTTATAGTGCCACATAGGAGGCAATACCTTGTGGGGCGGAGGCAAGATTCTCCAAGGTAATGTATATGCTCTATGTCAGAGTTCCATATATGGTGGTTTTTCACTCAGAGCCAGGATTCCTGGGTCCAGGAATCAAAGAGTAGAAACAGAGTGGCTCTATTCACTTTTACCCCTAGTGATCCACTAACAAAATATTTGCTTTCCATCTCTTAAAATTAAGATTCTGCTAATCCAAGTGTCTTATTTCCAAAGGAAAAAAAGCTTTGATTGGATAATATAACACAGCTATCATTTATCTGGAAACTGAAATGGCCACCTGGCTACTTGGGGCTCCTCATGACTCTGAATCAACAGGTAAGGTCACTATACTAACTGGGATGATTGATCCTACCAACAGGGAACTGGGTAGCCACTATACGATGGGGGTAAGAGGAATAGAATTATCTGGAATATGAAAGATCCCCTAGGGCTTTCCTTATACTCATGTTATATATCTATTTATATCCAGCAAATATGAGCTTTCAAAATGAGCATGAAATAAAGATGTTCAGATAAATGAGAACTGAATTCAACAACAGAATTGTACAGTATTAGCTGATCAACATTTAAGTGAACATATAAGAATAACGTGTATTGGATGTTGGGCAGG
>NW_012135636.1:2586164-2588159 GCF_000956105.1 Propithecus coquereli | reverse complement strand
AAAATAATATAGAAGATCAATGAAACAAAAAGTTGGTTCTTTGAAAAGATGAACAAAATTGATAGACTTCTTGCTAGATTAACCAGGAATGAAAGAGAAAGGACCCAAATAAGCTTAATTAGAAATGAAAAAGGAGATATTACAACTGATATCACATAAATACAAAATATTATCTGTGAATACCATGATAATCTCTATGCACATAAACTCAAAAATGTTGACAAATTGGATAAATTCTTAGAAACACAATCTCCAAAGACTCAATCAGGAAGAAATAGAACTCCTCAACAGACCAAAAAAGTGCAATGAGATTGTAGCAACAATAAAAAAGTGTTCCAACAAAAAAGCATCCAAGACCAGATGGATTCACAGCTGAATTTTATCAGATCTACAAAGAGGAGTTGGTACCCATACTGCAGAAATTATTCAATAACATTGAAAAGGAGGGAATCCTCCCCAGCTCATTCTATGAAGCCAGTATCACCTTTATACCAAACCAGGAAAGGACACAACAAAAAAAGAAAACTACAGACCAATAACCCTTATGACTACAGATGCAACAATCCTCAATAAAATACTAGCAAACTGAATTTAACAGCACATCAAAAAAATAATCCACTACGACCAAGTGGACTTCATCCTAGGGATGCAAGGATGGTTCAACATATGTAAATCAATAATTGTGATTAACCACATAAACATAAGCAAAAACAAAGATCATATGATCATCTCAATAGATGCAGAAAAAGTATTTAATAAAATTCAACACCCTTTCATTATAAAAACCCACAACAAACTTGGCATAGAAGGAACATATGTCAAAATTACAAAAGCCATATGTGACAACCTCACAGCCAGCATCATACCGAATGGGGAACAGTTGAAAGCATTCCTACTAAGAACTGGAACAAGACAAGGATGCCCACCGTCACCACTTCTAGTCAACATAGTCCTGATGTCCTTGCCAGAACAATCAGGCAAGAGAAAGAAATTAAGGGTATCCAAATCAGGAAAGAGGTCAAACTAACACTTTTTGCTGATGATATGATTTTATATCTAGAAAACCCCAAAGACTCTGCCAAGAGACTCCTGGAATGATAAATAAAAGTCGGCAAAGTCTCAGGACACAAAATTAATATACACCAATCAGTAGAATTCCTATACACCAATAACAGTTAAGCTGACAGTCAAATCAAAGCCTCAATACCATTCACAATAACTACAAAGAAAATAGAATACCCAGGAGTATACTTAACCAAAGAGGTGAAAGATTTCTACAGTGAGAACTATGAAACACTAAGGAAGGAAAGTGCTGATGATACAAAGAAATTGAAAAACATAGCATGCTCATGGATTGGTGGAATCAACATTGTTAAAATGTTGATATTTCCCAAAGTGATTTACAGATTCAATGCAATCCCCTAAAAATACCAATGTCGTATTTCACAGATCTAGAAAAAATAATTCTATGCTTTGTTTGCAACCAGAAAAGAGTCCGAATAGCCAAAGCAATCTTGAACAAAAGGAACAAATCTGGAGGCATCACATTACCAGACTACAAACTACACTACAAGGCTACAGTAACCAAAACAGCATGATACTGGCACAAACATAGAGACATTGACCAATGGAACAGAATAGAACACCCCGACATAAAACTATTCACATACAGCCAACTGATCTTTGACAAAGCAGACAAAAAAATACACTGGGGAAAAGAATACTTATTCAATAAATGGTGCTGGGAAAACTAGATAACCATATGCTGAAGAATGAAACAGGATCCATATCTATCACCAGTCACAAAAATTAATTCAAGATGGATAAAAGACTTAAATATAAGGCATAAAACCATAAAAACTTTAAGAGAAAATGTTGGAAAAACTCTTCAAGATACTGGCCTAGGCAAAGAATATATGAAGAAGACCCCAATGGCAATCACAGCAACAACAAGAGTAAATAAACAAATGGGACTTAATTAAATTAAAAAGCCTC
>NW_012135636.1:2583715-2586114 GCF_000956105.1 Propithecus coquereli | reverse complement strand
CTAATTAATGATATAAAAATATCAGATCAATGATTGCTACTGGGGAGTGGGAACATGGATTAACTGGGTAGGGTATGAGGAAACTTTCTGGGTAATACTGTAGTAATGTTCTACATCTTGATTGTGGTGGTGATTACACAGTAGTATGCATTTGTCAAACCTAGAGAAGACACATAGTGTTTCTACATTTCAAGTATGTAACTTTTAAATCAAAATAAAACAATTATAAAACTACAGAACTCTATCTAATAATATGCTATGCTGAAGGATTAAGGGGACAACGTATCAATGACTAATAAAATGTTGACGGCCAAGGTTGAAAGTAAGGATGGAAAAGGATACAACATTCAGATACTTAAGTAGACTTCAAGGCAAGAAGTGTTAGAAGAGATAAAAATGGGCATTTCATAATGATAAAACAGTCTATTGAATAGTAAGATACAGTAATCCTAAAGACTCCAGTATCTTAATAACATGGCATAAGAGTAAATAAATCAAAAATTTGACAGAATTAAAAGGAGAAAAATTCATCATAATCATTGGCTACTTTAAATACCATTCTTGGTAATTGATACAACAAGCAGACAATAAATCTATGACTATACAATTGAAAAACATGGCATAAATGATATATGCAGAAGATACTATTATACATTCAGCAACTACAGGACATATAATCTTTTAGAGTACATGGATCATTTAAAAAATAGGGCCTATTTTGGATTATAAGGCAATTTTCAACAAATTTCTAAGGAAAGAAATCATATAGCCTTGACCAGACACTTCACAAAAGAGCATATTATCAAATGGCCAATAAACGTATTAAGTGCTAATATCATTACTCATTAGGGAAATACAAAATAAAATCCATAATGAAATATGACTATACAACCATCAGAATGATGGAAATTAAAATGAGTGATAATATCAAGTGTTATCCATCACAACTGGAGCAACTCTCTCACACTGCTGGTGTAAACTCGTACAAGAATTTTGGGAAAATGTTTGGTATTACCTACTAAACCTAAAGCTGTGCTTGAGCTGTGCTCTTCCTCTGTATATGCCTGATCTATGTGCTAAAAGAAGTGAATACTATGTCTACTAAAAAGGCATGTACAACAATATCCACAGTTCTTTATTCATAATACGTTCAAAATGGAACCAACCTAAATTTCTGTCATTCATTTAATATGTAAATAAATCATGGTAATTTCATACAATAGAACATAACACAATGAAAAAGACAAATTATTAATAATTGTAATAATACAGATCAACATATAGTCATAACATTGGGTGACAGAAGTCAGGCACAAAGGAGTACATAACATATGGTTCCTTTTATATGAACTTTAAAAAACATGCAAAGTGAAGATGGCTTACCAGAGACACTGGCTGCCAGAGCATCTCAGTAGGAAGGAAAGGTTTTAGATGAAAGAGAAAAAACCAAACAGATAAACACAGATCTGGTGTAATTCTGAGGGAAGGGTGCCAGAATCTACAGGGGACTCATAGGAAGAAGTTGCAGAGCAGAAGAAGCAGCAGCAACATATTGGTAGAGATCAATCCCCAAGAGGCTTGGAGTAGTAAATATAGTAAATATCAATCCACTGAAAAGGGTAGGTGGAGCAGTTTCTTTTTCCCACCTCATATCTCTGACAGTCAGCAGGCTTCCAAGCTGCTGGACAGACTTTCTACTCCCACGAGCTCAAAAGCTGCTGCCTCCAGATAACTGGAAGCTCCTGTGGACAAAGATCAGATGTGCCCTGCGGGAAATACTCCAATCTGCATTATACACGGATCAGTACAAGAATCACCCATCAGCGTAAAACCACCCAAAAGCTAACGCTCAGAGCTCATATAAAACAACCGTACAAGAGGAAAAACAAAGCAATAAGGTATTACCTAAAGGATGACAGAACAGCATCCCACATATCAATTCTATCAATCAATGTGAATGGTTTGAATTCCCAACTCAAGAGACATAGGCTGGCTGAACGGATAAAAAAAATACAAGCCAAGTATCTGCTGTCTCCATGAAACACATCTTAACCCACAAGGATTCATACAAACTCAAGGTGAAGGGACAGAAAAAAATATTCCATGCAAGTGGAAACCAAAAGAAAGCAGGTGTAGCCATTCTCATATCAGACAAAATTGACTTTAAATCAATAAGAGTGAAGAAAGACAAGGATAGTCATTATATAATGGTAAAGGGAGCAATTCAACAACAAGACACAATAATCCTAAATATTTATTCATCTAACACAGGAGCACCCAGATTCATAAAGGAAACCCTACTTGATCTAAACAAAGTGATAAACAGCAGCATCATAACTGCCAGGGAATTCAAAACCCCACTGACAGAACAGGACAGATGACCCAAGCAGAAAATAAAT
>NW_012135636.1:2570098-2572129 GCF_000956105.1 Propithecus coquereli | reverse complement strand
TCACCATCAAATTGGTATTAACTAATCAACACATAAATGCACATATCAGAACAACATCTATTGGATGCTGGGGAAGGGGGAGGGCGACGGGAGGAGGGGGGAGGAGGGAGGAGGGGACGGATATTTGTCCACTTCTTTAGATCTACACTTGCTCCTCTGAGCCATCACTTTCATCTTCTGCTTAGACTATTTTGACAGCTTTTCTCTTTCAATACCTTCTGCATTTAGATGCAATATCTACTCCTGACCATGACGTACAGTACCGTACAAATTTGTCTGCTGCCTATGTCTTCTACTTTATCACATGTCACTATCTTCCTTGCACATTGTACTTCAATCACATTTAAGCTTGGTACATTTGCATCAATGCCTTAAACATACTAAGCTTGTTCATGCTCTCAGGGCACTGCTGATCTCTTATTTTCTGGTAGAATGCTCTTTCCATAACTCTCTGCATGGTTAGAGTCTCCTCATCTTTCGAGTCCTGGGTTCTATTCACTTTGACAAAGAGGTCTGTTTTGATCACCCTGACAAGGATGACAATCCCTTGTGACAATCCCACCTCCCAACTGTAGTCACTCTCTATTATCTTTTTATTTTCACCACACCACTACTTGAAAGTACTTATTTGTTCATTCATTCTCTATATCTCCACATGAAAATGTAAGTTCCATAGGAGTAGGAACCTTTTCTATTTGGATTATTGCTGAGTTCCCAACAGAGAGCACATAATAGGTACTCAATAAAATGTGCATAAATGAATAATACTTCCCTAACTTCTTTTGGTTTAATGTATCTTGAAATAGATCTAAAATAGTTAAGCTCATCAGTTCATTAATTGCACAAACATATACTGAGTACCTACACTGTCTAGGGACAGTAATAGACACAAATAAAAAGAAAAAAAACAGTTCCTATCTTCATGCAAGTTCATGCTAGTTGGAAAGACAGGCATCAGATCAATTAACTATAATCTAGTGTCACAAGGCTTGTAATAGGATACAAGGTAAGATGTGGGCACAAAGGGTATAGTTATCAATATTGCTTCATGTGAGGGATTTTTATGAAAGAGATAATATTTAAATTCGCCTTGAAGTAGAAAGCAGATAAGTCAGCAACAAGTAGAGAGAAAGAATGTTCCAGTAAGAAGGAAGAACATGCTTACAGGCAAAGTCAAAAAGCAATAGACCAAGGTACTTTCCATATATTGCTCAGGTGTCTTCCTAGAATTTTCTTCATTACATTACTGGATTGGATTCGTGTCTTCCTCTTATTTGGTTTACTTCTTCATTTTGCCGGAGATACAGCTTGGTGCTTGGTATAGACTTGCACCCTATAGAAGTGGAGGAACCTGACTAGTGAAACATTTAGCTGAATTTCTTTAATTACCCCGGTTCTCCCACGCCTTTTGTGTTTGTCAACTCTGAACCCGAAGTACGTCTGGATCTATAGTTCTTGTTATAACATCTAATAAAAATGAGCTACTAAATCATTTCAAAAAAGGTATGCTCATTATATTTTGTGTAAAGGAGGAAGATAAATGTTTTAGAAATATTTTTAACAATAAAAACAATAAACAAGAGTGTAGAAATTAAAAGAGGTTGATAATAAATTTAGATATTTGGAATAACATTTCTAGAAAATAGTGGTACGTTAAGATTCTCCCTGTATGGTGTCCAGATAATAGAAATTTATGATCACTGATTAAGCCTTGATAGACCAACAAGAAGAAATTAACATCTAAAACACAAAAAAGTAAAAGGAAACCCAAAGAAAGGTTAAAGGATAGTAATATGGTCAATCTGGAAAAGATAATATAGTACTATTTTCTGCTTTGCCTTCCTATACACTGATCCTAAGTTTTTAGCCTGCATGCACCTTTTCACATAGTTTTTGAACTAGTCATGATCAAGCCTGGCAATATAATCAAAGCTTCATTCTTAGTTCGAAACCAGCCTAAGCAAGAGCGAGACCCCGTCTCTATTAAAAATAGAAAGAAATTAATTGGACAACTAAAAATATATAGAAAAA
>NW_012135636.1:2567148-2570048 GCF_000956105.1 Propithecus coquereli | reverse complement strand
ACACAGAATAAAATACATATAATGGCTCTGAAATGGTAGTTCAACAAATCTTAACATATCCACATTATAAAACTATGAGAATATCTAACAAAGTGTAAAATCAAAGTAAAAAATCAGGTTATAAAGTAGTATATATGATATAATATGCATTGTAAAAAAGACCATATATGATTATTTCTAGGAAGTGAGTTTATAGGTAATGTTTTTTTCTTTTTGCTTATCTGTACCTTTAAAGTTATATATACTTTTAAAAAGTTGTAAAAATATTATAAGAAAAAAGAAAAGTAATTAGAATAGATGAAATATCAACAATATATTTTAGCAAGATGGACTGCAAAAAAACATGCACAGGCAAATAATTGTATGATAGACAGAAAAGCAAATTAACAAATTGACAAGGGAAAAAATTAATCAAAATTCTACAGTCACTATAATAAAGAATGTTAAACATGTTTCCTACTTTTCCTAAAAAAATGCAACTCTAAATGTTATATTTTCTTCTCAAGCATATCCTTTTTGTCAAACTTCTAATAATTTAACAAATCATTATTTTGCATCTATTATATGCTATGCACTATGTTAATTATAAAAAATGCAAAGTGAAGGCAACACTAACAAATGGGAGCTTAAGACACTAGGGTATTTGATTATTTCCTCTGCTAAAGTGGAAGATTAAGGTTTGAAGGTTATATCAGTGCCCAAGATTTTAGGTATGATTTTCAAGTGGGTTTGTCAGTTTATGCTGCCCTCCCTAATCTCAATCTGCTTTTTTACAGTGACTTTTGGTCACGCAGATACCAAATAAGAAATTCATAACCAGGCCACGAATATTCTAGCATGGACTTCTGAATCTTGAAATATGTGTCATTAGATTATCTTCCCAGACCTTAATTTCTACACTTGTTACAATAAAGAGGAAATTCTTTGCAATTTTTAAATTACTCACAACTTTTCCTCTGGTATGCTTCCTCTCTTTTACCACTTCTGGATCTTGCTTGCTGACCGTGTGATAAAAAAAAATTACGCAGAAAAATATTTGGAATACACTGACCCTAATAATTGCAATATAAATAAAAATCTTTATTTCAAGTGTCTTTTTCTCTAGATTGCAACTCACTATAGCACTCTAAGTAATTATTTGACAAACCAAGAACTCCAATACGTAGACTTAGTATTTTTTTTTTTTTTTACTATTCAGGATCTTGCCTTCTGTGACACCACTGTCCTCAGTTCCCTTCTAATCCCTCATCACTCTTTTCCTCTTTATGCAACAGAGAGTCTGTGATCAAGGGGAGAGTCTGTGGTTCATCACTGTAATGACTCCCTGGCTCCTCATTCATTAAAATCCCAATCTTAGTTAAAATCAAATATCTACTATACCGTACTACACTCATGATTGGAATGTGGCAGAAGAAATCATGCCACTTTTCTCACAGGTTTTTAAAATTTCACTACTCTGATTCTCAAACGTGCATTCGGCTTTGCCTAGTAATCCTACATTTCTCTAGTCATGTTCATTTATATAGAAACCAAGACAACTATTTCAAATTGTCTCTACTTTATAAATCTTCAGCACCATCCACTAACCCATTATACTGAGAATCTAAATCAATCTAACATTTTTATTCGGAGAATGATGGACACCCCTCCCCATCCTCTCATCACTAAATTTATCACTTTGCCAACATCTGTATCTACCCAAGTTCTTTGTATACCTCTGTAAGAATGAAAGTAATTTTTCCCTGTTCCTACCAAAAGCCAACTCTTCCACATATGTTCTAGGACCTATCCCTTCTCATCTACTCATCTACTCCAGGACTTGGTACAGCAATTATCTTTTTTCTCCCTTAAAACGTATTTCCTTCTTTCCTGGTTCATTTCCATCAATGCAACAACCATATGCCCTAGAATGTTCCGTTAAAAACAAAATTAAAACCCTCTCAAGACACTCTAAGCCCCCTCTCCATCTAAAGCCAAATTTTCTACCTCTATTACAGGGAAGAAGAAAAGTTATATATATTCAATGTCTGCACTTCCTCATTTTCCTAAAATCACTCCAGTGTGGGCTCTGTCTTAGATGAAACTCTTGCCAAACTCCTCAACATTATCTATGTGATAAAATCTATTAATATCTTCTCTTTGCTTGACCTCCTAAAACTGCTCGAGGGAACTGACCACTTTCACCTTTTGGCAACAATTTCTTCTCTTGCCCTCTCTGACACCATACTCTTTTCAGTGTCCTTCTGCCTCATTTGACATTCCTTTCCAATCTCCTTTCTGGGCTCCTCTTCCTTTGCCCAACTGCTAAAGAGCTTAGTCCTGGGCACTCTTTTCTTCTTTCTCAATGATCTTTTCCTAGTTTCATCTAGTCCCACACCTTTACTTATCCATATGTCGATGGCTGCAATAGCCAAGTGTCTGTTTGATATTTCCATCAGAATTTTTATGAATCTTCTCAAATATACCACATCCAAGAGAGAATTTAATTTCATTCCCAAAACACGTTGATCCTACCCCCCAAAAATTTCCCCATGACAATAGACAGAGCAAATATCTACACAGTGGTCAAGCCCAAATACAGGAGTCAGCTTTAATTCTTTCTGCTTCTTTATGCCCAAATTCAATCTATCTTTAAGGCCTATATACTATACTTTAAAAATATTTCCCAAATCTGTCCACTTCTTTTTTTTTTTTTTAAAAAGGCACCTGATATTTTATTTTATTTTTTTTGGTTCCCCCCGCCACCAAGTCCGTGTTTCAAATATGTCCATCCTTTGTGTAGTGCACATTGCACTCCTTGTGTATACAAATACCCGTCCCAAGAGCAGAAGAACGGGATCCATTTGTACTCACCATCAAATTGGTATTAACTAATCAACACATAAATGCACATATCAGAA
>NW_012135636.1:2555475-2565059 GCF_000956105.1 Propithecus coquereli | reverse complement strand
AAAAAAAAAAAAAAAAAGCTTCATTCTTATCAGTAGATGGGGATTCAAGAGTCATAGCATTTTATCCATTATGCCTACAGTATATTCCAAACACCCATGTACATACAGAATTTACTACTTTCTTCCTTCATACCTGCTGTATACTGTCTTTATGACAAAGCTTTTACCTTGCTGTTTGAATATATTTTATTTTACCAAGCCCCCTGGCCCATGGCTAAAGCCCATGTACCAACCTCCAATCCTATACCTAACTTATTCATGTCTCAGGGGCTGGGCACATCACTTAGTACCTCAGGTACCAGCTGAGGTCCAATCAGTGAAAATCTCTACAATATTATCCTACTAATACAAGTACCAATAAGACCGAAAGCCTCTTGCTGCCAGACCTTGCCCATCTATGCATGTGCTTATAAGTCAAAAATAGCCTAGAGCTAAACTAATTTTGTGAGAGCCCTTTGGAAGAATTATTTGAAGAATATTGGAAAAATTACTGTAGCTCCCAATTAGGTCAGCCCTCAAAGCTAATAAACTCCACCAATCCTGGCTAGTTCTATGATTCTTCTGTTGCTTATTGGTGACCTGGATCCAATTGTGCCTCTAAGCCTAGCCCACATGACTTTGAACATTACTAATAACACAGATATTTGAATGTATTTGATGCAATATGGTTTATCTGTCAAATGTTCCCAGACCAACACTGGTATCAAAGGATAGATATTAAGAGATGATGGATATTCGGCTAAATGGAAAGGATAGCATTCCTCAATTTAGTGGACAGTTTCACTAGCTAGCCTTTAGGGTCTTATGAAACTTAAAATTCTGTAATTCTATGGAAATCCTTCCATTTAAAATTCTAATTTTTTGTGTGTGTAGAATGATAAACTGAAAGATCTCAAAAAAGGAGAACAGTGAAGACAGGAAAGTTTTCAGCTGTATCTTTTAATTCCAGGTATTTCTACAATTTGAATAAAATAGGTGAATAAAATTGGCCAAAAAATGACAAAGAAGAATGAATGAAGGATTAGTTGGTAAGATAATTCTTTGATAAAATAAATGCTAATTGTAAAATTTTTAATTCATCCTACGAAAGACTTTAAGGCTTTCAATTCTTAATTTAGAATAGAAGCAATATGGAAGAAGAATTTAGAATAAATAAGAGTATAAGAATTTATCTGTAAAAGATAACATTTTAAGTAGGCTAGTTCAAGTAAATACATAATTCTAAGTTGATTTAAAAAATAAATTATCAAATGTATCAAAATCAAGAAATTCTCACTGAATCTGAAGATTTGCAATATGTGGAATGGGACTAAAGTTTTCCTGGCACGATAATTAGAAAACATAGGATGATAAATAATAGCTTTAAAATTAAGGTAAAATCCCTGTGGTATTGTTTCCAAAAACTCAAAAATATCACTTTAATCATGAGTAAAACATAAAAAAAAAATAATTGGATATTCGATAACATATCTGAGTATTAGTCCTCAAAATTGTCAAGGTCGGGGGGGGAGGAAGGAAAGACTAATAAGTTGTCATAGACCAGCGAAGACTAGGAAGATATGACAACAAAATGCAATGAAGTACTTGGAATGGATCATAGAACAGGATAAGGACATTAATGAAAACTGGTGAAATCTGAGTAACATCTGGAGTTAAGTTAATACTAATGTACCAATGTTGGCTTCTTAATTTTAACAAATGTACCACGGTACTGTAAGATGGCAAAATCAGGGAAAACTGAAACTCGGTGAGCGATATCTGAGAACTCACTATACTGCGGTATCGTTGAAACTTCTCTGTAACCTAAAACTATTCCAAACTTAAAAGTTTATTTAAAAAATATCAAAGTAAAAAAAGTTCCCATTCACAAAACAATAATTGAAAAATTTAAGTATACAATGATTATAATATAAAAATTCAAATGAATACTGAGTGGGCCAGAAGGCTTGCAAATAAGCACATTAAAATAATTAAATAAACAACAACTGCTTTTCCATAAAACATAAACATAAATATAGTGAAGTGGTGGATACTATCCATTTAGGTACAAAGACTTGTTGGAAAATATGACCAAATATTGATTTATTTATTTTCTTATTGTTTTATACCATGCAAGGCAGTAGGGAGAGGAAAGAGGAAGAGGGAATGAGTGGTGGCAGTCAATTTTTAATTGTGCTCTTTGTGCTTATTTTTAGCTAACTTAAGAGAATAAATAATAAAAAATCAAATATTTGAATTTATACTATAATTATTTCTAAGTACATAAAAATAGTTTCAGCTATCTCTTCAACAATATATTGAATGATCTAAGATTGAATGCACTTGGAAGGGAACAAATTGGTAAACATTTTATAAGTTTAAGGACCTTTTCCAATTTGAATCTGAAGAAAAATGTCAGACTTCTACATCCAGATAGGATGGAATCATTTGTGGTGGACCAATGCTCTAGCTAAGAACAGGAAAAGTAAGATTCAATACAAAAATCATCTGTTTAAAGGTATCAGAAGACTGTTGCTACAATAATGACTTGAGTAGCTACGATTCTGAAAAGGAGTTAACTAGAGAGGGGTAATTTGAGGATCTGCAGTTTTCCCAAGAGTTTTACAAATTCTACATATGAGGAAGGGGCTGAGAAATCAGGCTTTAACTAGAAAGAGAACTCCTGCTAGAGGACAGAGAAACCACCCAAGCTTTTGGCAGTTATGCAGGCTGAAGTGACAAAATTGGACATTTGAGACTTGTTTCCATCCCAAATCATTTGCCAAATTTTGAACCTATGTAGGGCTTAAAGTTAAAAAGCTAAGCCCCCTGGCCTCTGAAAAACAGTGGAGTTTTCCACAGTTTGACAATGCTGAGGGAGACAAACACTGGAATACAGCATCTGCCAGGAGCAGAGCCCTTGTGAATACTCACCTCTCAGCTTGGGAGGTCTCACCCAAAATACTGGTGTGAACCATTACTAGCCAAGACTTACCAAAACCTCCATAAAACCTCCATGGGAGACAGCAAACCATTTTGGATAGCAATAGAAATGAACTAATGGGAAACATTTTAAGAAGTAGAAGAGAAAAGGAACAAGTGGTTGAGTGATAACCTTGAGAAGGCTAGAAAAGATGTGAACTGGTACAGAAATAGATTTTCTTTAAATAGAAGTATGTAGTTAGAACAAAGTAGAGTAGAAGAGGCAGAGTATATGGGCAAAAATGTAGGTAGGCTGGCAGATGAAATGGTTGGGGACATGAAATTTCTCTTTTTGATTGAGGGGAGATGGTTGTACATCTAAGGATAAAGGAAAAGAGATTTTAAAAAAAAGCCTCTAGAATGGACTAACAAAAGGCAAGAAGACTGGCAGGCAACACTAAGGACCTACTTGAAGACAGTGGTCATGAATTTTAGCTAAGTCCAATCAGAAAATTTGTGTGATTTTCTCCTGCCCTGTAAAGCTGTCAAGATGCAGAACAGATAGAAAGATTAGTTTAACTAGGCTTTGATTGTGCTAGGTGAGTATGGCAAAGAAAGAGAAGGCCAAAAGAACTGAGGTTATATTATTTTCAAGGTGGTGATAATTGTGGTGGGCCATGGAATCTAAGCTACCTAAGGGGGGGAAGTGAGGACATGAGGGGTTTGAGGGATAGAAAATAGTTGGGAAGATCAATAGAAATAAGTGCTGGTGGAGCTGAAACATTGCTGGAGTCAGAGTCCTAGTGTAAGTGACCCAGAAAGATAGTAGGTGGTGGTCAGAAAGTGGGATGCTTGGAAGTGAGACTGATAATGACCAAGAATAGGATCTGACCACAGTGTAGATGGCAGAAGTAGTGTTCAACACATGATAATTGATTGGAGTAGAGGACTCTAGGAAATGAGAGGCCAAGATTTTGAAAGGATCATCAACACAGATATTTAAATCACAAGAATTATGACAGGAGTAGGCTGAAGAAGAGACAATGGAATACATCCTAAAATCTTAATGAAACAAAGGAAGTAACATAGGAGTGTGTACCTGACTATGAGAGTATGTACTAGGTGGTATAATCTGATGTATGAGCTTTAAAGCTGGAGGTGTTTAGGGAGAAAAAAGGAACATTAATGAGAAAAAAGCCTTTGAGCCCAGCAGTATAACTGGTGTGGGAGAGAATACAGCCACTACTGAGAGAACTGCAGTGGAAGCACAGCCTCAGGGAGGTAATCAGGTTTCAGTTAGAACAGGAAAGTGTAAGTAATGTTCAGAAGAGAATAGACTAATGAGTTGATCCATTCATTAATCAATGTTTACCAAAAGGCACTGAATTAGACATTGGGAATAAAGACACAGCCTCAGCCCTCTCAAAACTGCAACTTGAGTAAGAAGTCTCATATAAAAGTGATTAAAGAATATAACTAAATTTCTATAATAAGTTAACATGTTATAAACCAAGTTTTATTTTATTAAGAAATTACAATGCATTCAATTGTATTAAAAATGAGGTTGTATATTTTGAACAGCAGCATAACAAAATACATAATTATTCTAACATAGCTAATTATTTAAGTATTAATTATATGCTAAAAATTAGTGTGAATTAAGAATATCTGGGCAAAAGTCACTTTCAATGGTAAAAAAGAGGGGGAAATGGTAAGTATATGCTTTTACAGATACATGCACAGTTACCTGAGACAAAGCAGCGTCCCGTTCTTCTATCACTGCACTCATTTCTTCTGCGGTTATTCTCTTTTTACATTCCTTGGTCTTGTAGATTCTATCCACAATTATAGCTCCATTCTTCTGAATAGCTATCCCTGTGTCTGCATTGTTTATTCTGTTCAGTAATTCCTGTAATGTCTACCAACACCATTATATGTTAGTCAGACATGAAGTTTTAATATATTTTATTTAATATAGGGTTTTAATTAATAGGCACATGTGAATTGTAAATTGACTGAGTGAAGTTATTGAATTTTCATATTGCAGCAAAGATGTACATTATTAGTGTGTCAATTCTTCTTTTTCCCACATCTTAGTTCTTGAAACCCACTCAATTGAACTTAAGCCTCTAAGATATAAGACTGACATCGAGAAATCTCCTCAGAGAATGGCTTACCATGTCATTTTCTTCAGGGTTAATATTTTCTAGCCTAGAAAAAAGGGACACAGAAAGCCTGATCAGTAGCATTTCCTTAGTGCAGCAAAATGAGTTCGCTTTTTAAATCTTTAGAACCTCAAGTAATTTCATTCGACTAGTCTTTAGAGTCAACCATGACACTGAACATATTAAAGTGCCACCTGCTCGACTCCATCTTTCAATAATGCTCCATATCTTCTGCACTGACTTCAGACTGTTAAGTTATTAATGTTTACTGCTATATATGACTACAAGGATCAATTGTTCATATGTGCTTAGATGAAGAAAGTTCCCCAGTGATAGAAGCACTCATTCTCATCATTATATTTATTCCTGGACTTTCAATTCTTATCAGAAACTGTATTTCCTCTCTTTTTTGGACACCATTATAAGTAAAACGAGGCAAGTATTTTTATTACAAAGTTTAACTATGTTCCCTCAAAAGCAATGACAAATAATTACACTAAATTTGAACTAAAAATCTCTTGCTGCTACCTATTTGTGAAAACAAATATATAGAAATGCTGACCAAATATGGACCACATTTATAGGTGACTAATGCCATTTTCTCTTTTTATAATATATATAAAATTATTCAGTTTAAAGACAAAAAAAAGTAAATTGGTTCCCTTCATGCATGCATTGTGTCTTATAAAAGCCACAGTAACCACTGAAATGTTTGTTGATGTTGAGGAATTGAAGAAATGCAGTAAAAGTAAAGAAAGAAGTTCTAAAAGACATAACCTAGAAAATATCTGTAATATAATTTAGGCTACCATTTAAATTGGATAAATTAAAAGAAAATCTGCAATAGGTATCAGTGAAAAGACAGATTCTAGAAATGGTCTTAATTATTTTTAAATTGCACAAAAAAGTTTCGATATCCAAGTTTCTGTTTTCTCAAGTTTTCCCCCCCATTTCTGTACTGCTATGATTTCACACTTACCCCAAAAAAGGATACTAGGAAAAGATACTAGAAGACAATAAATATGACACAAATTGTTTCAACTTCACAAGTAGATGAAATTCCTACATTCATGGAAAAGTAGTAATTTTAAAACAGTATTTTAACAGAAAAAATATATACACATATATCAAAAAGCTACTTCTAAACACACTTAAATAGTATAAGTTAACAGGAAAGCATAGTGATTTTGAATTATCTGTAATTTAGTGTATCTCAAACTACTAACATCCACTTTGATTCATATTTCAAAAAGGGTAACTACTCTCATCTTTTACCTTTTTTCTCCAAAATAAATCTACAATTTTCAAAGATGTTGCTTAATAGAAGCTCATTCTACAAGAAGTGTGAAGATAACCACTTCTTTTTTATTCAATTAAAAAATATAGCAGAAAAGTATAAGACAATAAAATTATTACAAGTATTTATTGTCATAGTGAAAGTATTTGAAGAACACTAGCATAGCATTTAACCATCAGTTATTTGTAGGCTAAATATGATTTTTTAAGGAAGTGATATATGGTGAGAAACATTTATCTTATATTGTCTATCTTTTATTGTCTTCTATTGTCATTTGTAGATGAAATCAGTCTCAGAGCTAATTATGGCAGCTTCCCAATAAAATCAAAGTTAAATACTGGTAAATTTCACAATTATGTTATTATTAAACTTTATAATTTAAAATGTGAACAGATAGATGATAATTAAACATCAAGATTGGTATATGAGAACCTTTGCAGCAACCAGAATATTGAATTACCAAGGTTATAAATCTCCATTTTTGGTTTCAAAGAATTACAAATGACCAGGGACAAAATAACAGTATAGGTAGATTACCTAATTTGTATATTCCAAATAATCAACACAACAAAAATGTAAGAAAGTTCTATGTATTACTTATAACTTGTCTTCAGGCATTGCAATGCAAAGAATTACTTTAAGAAGGACCTTTTAACAGGAAAGATTTAAGATAACTGTATTTAGTCTAATATTAAAATTCCCTGGCTAATAATTTAAATATTTTTTAAAAATCAAAATCAAATGTATTAAAGACTATACCAGATCCCTGGCACCTGAATTTAGCATTCAGTCTTTAAATAAGTTGTGTAATTGCTCCTAAAAGTACATAATGTATAGTGATTTGTCATTTTGCTGATAACCGAATTTAAACTATGTTTTTGGTGAAGCTAGTGTGCTAGGTCTGACACACAGAGCATGAGTGAGCCAAGTCAACCGCTTAGCATTTGGATCTCAATGTTGCCTTATTATTATTCTTTATAATTGACGTAAGTATAGTGATAGATGGCCATAAAAAGAAAAGTATAACTTTAATCAAAATGAAAAAAAATAGTTAATTTGAGATTTGAAAATGTGCATAGATTCATGTAACTTTCAATATAAACATGAATCTTGAAAGAGAAAAAGCTGATTCTTGTATTTCTCTATTTGTATTTCTTTAAAAGTTTCAGGAGGTATTTATCACAGATATCAAAGATCAATTACATTATAATTTAGTCTCATCTACATTACATAGAGCAGGATCTGATGAGCAAACTTTTTCTGTAAAGGGCCAGATAGTAAATGTTCTAGGCTTTGCCAAATGTTCTCCATCACGGCCACTGAACTCTGCTTCTGCAGTGCAAAAGCATCCATAGTCAATATGTAAAGGAATGAGTGTGGTTGTATTCCAATAAAACTTTATTTACACAACAGGTGGAAGGCTGGAATTCACCACAGGTTCTTACTTTGCCAATCCAAGATACAGAGTATTGAAAAATGAGACCAGATCTTTGACATTAATACACTGTAAGTGCCAATTCAGTATACTTGATGTAATTTTATGAGCTGGATCATTCAATATCTAGTTAAAGAATCAACAAAAGTGATTTTGAGAAAATTAAATTCAGGCCTACAGTAAGTACGTCACTTACTGTATCACTTAAGACAACACAAAATTTAGACAATCTACCTTTTCAAAAAGAGATTATTTGAAACAGCTATAAAAAGCTTTCAAATTTCTACTTAAAATGACCTTGGGAAAGGTACTAAGGTTTACTAGTAGCATGTATAACGCTTTACTGGTTCAAATAAAGACTTAAAATAACAGTTGGAGCTATCTGAAATATAACTGACAAAGTATAAATTATATCTCATTAATATGAGGTTTACAATTAGACAAAAGAATCTCAACCTTTTGTAAACTTTAAATTATGCCTACAACAGTCTAACTTGACATAGTATGATAATTAGTAAGAATTTTGCTGAAGTAAATGTCTATGGGCTCAAGTTTCAATTGATTTCCTATAGCATGCAAATTCTGACTGACAACCTTGCACTCTAAGTGAAAGGCCCATGCATGAAATGTTGCATTTCTTGATTTATCCCTACATTAGTCAATAATGCCTTATTCCTTTCTGAAACTATAGTCATCACCTTGTTCAATGGCAAGAAACAAAATGTTGACCTCAAATGATAACAAAACAAAACCAAAACCAGTGACCAGCTAATCAGAAAATTCAGACTCCTTTGCTTTTATTCTCTCATTTTTTACACAGCACTACACTTAACATGTTAAAAAATACCAATGATAGCAAAGAGACTGAAGAAAAGATACGATCTCAAAAGTTGGAATATACAAATGCAAACATGTATATATTAGAATGTGTATGTAAGTCATTTTAACTTGAAACCTTTTTACTTTTTTGCTAGTTTTGAATAAAAGCAAAAAAAAAAAGAAAGATAAAAAGCATTAAAGATTCAAGGGGTAAAGGAAAAGCAGAGCAGAGGCAAAATAAGTTAAGACAGATACTGTAACAGAGACACAAAGTAGATCAGAAGTAGAAAGGAGATGAGAGAAAAAAGACAACAGAAAGAATCTGAAGATTACAGGAAGCAAGAAACAGGGAATTTAAAAAGAAAAGAGATGTGAAATAATTTATATAATTTCATCTTGTACACAACTCCAAATATGCCCTTCATTCAAATAGAATTTAGTTATAAATTGGTTCTCTTATTAAGGATTTAGTCTCAAACACTCTCTTGAAGGTTCAGAACCTATAGTTTCAGCTGAGGAGAAAGGAACCTCTACAGCATCATGTGAAATTATGCTGACATACTATTCTTTTTTGTTGTTGTTTTTGCTTGGTACGTATGGCCTTCCCTGACCCATCCTCCCTCTCCCACCTGCACTCCTAGACTATAATACAGTAGAAGCCCCTCTTATAAACTATTTCTATGAACCAAAAATTCTTCGTATCAATTAACATTGTTTTAAGTATTTATGTAATTATTTACTTAACTAACTAAATTACGATAAACTACAATGCTACGTCCCCAGTAACTAGAACTGTACTTAACACATAGTGTATATTCAATAAGTATTCACTGAATGGATTAATTAATTAAAAGGCTTGGGATTGAGTGTTTTCCTTTTCTTCCATTCCCATTCTTCCCTTAATACTAATGCTCCAAAGGACAAAATGAGAAAGATTCTGCCTCAAGGAACACTAATTTAATATACT
>NW_012135636.1:2550339-2554550 GCF_000956105.1 Propithecus coquereli | reverse complement strand
AAATGTCCATATACAAAAGAAAAAAAAAGGAACTCCACATTTTCCACAAAAATTAACTCAAAATGGATCACAGACCTAAATGTAAAACACAAAACCGACAACTTCTAGAAGAAAATACAGAAGAAAATCTGTGTGACTTTTCATTTAATACCAAAAGAACAATCTATGAAAGAAAAACACTAATAGGGTTTTATCAAAATTTAAAACTTGTGTTCTGCCAAACACATGAAGAGACTCAAAAAAAATAAGACATGAAATAAAAGAAAAAAAAAATAAGACATGGACTAGAAGAAGATATTTGCAAACCACACAGCTGATAAAGGACTTATATTCAGAACATAAATAACTCTTTTAAACAGTAAGAAAAAAATCCAGTTTGAAACACTATCAAATTTATGAACAAAGGTGATAATGCAGATGGAAAATAAGCATGAAAAAAGTTGCTCAATATCATTTGCCATCAGATAAATACAAATAAAAATATTGAGATACTACTACGCAACTATTAGAATGGCTAACACACAAAACAAGAAACAAAAAACAAAACAACAGTTCCAAATCTTGGGAAGGATGCAGAACAATAGGAACTGTGACTCATTGCTAATTGGATTCCCAAATGGTATAGAATCTCTTCTGGAAGAGAGTTTGGCAGTTTATTTTTATAAAGTTAGCAAAGATTTAACATATAACCCAGCATTCATGCTACTAGATTTTTTTGACTGATTTGAAAATGGATGTCCAGACAAAAACTTGTATGCAAATGCTTATAGCAACTTTATTTAAAACTACCAAAATTGGAAGCAATCACAATATCTTTTATATAGGTGACTGGATAAACAAACTGTGATTGCTCCACACAATGGAATACTTTTCAACAAGAAAAAAGAACAAGGTATATAATTCATGCATCTACATAGATGTATTTTGGTAAGTGAAAGATGCCAGTTTGAAAAGGCTACACATTATGTGATTCCATTCATATAACATTCTAGAATAGGAAAAACCATTAGGGGCAGAAAACAGGTCAGTAGTTGCCACAGATTCGGGAAGAAGGAGTATTTCAGTAGAGGAAGCACTGGGGATTTTTTAAGTGGCAGAACTAATTTTCATACATGACATTATGCATCTGTCAAAATCCACAGAACTTTACAGTAGAGTGAACCTAAAAAAATTCGTGATAAACATGAGTAACAATTTAAGAAACTTTTTGCTAAGAAAATACAGTATTTTATTAAGTGTTTTATTTGTATCTTGTCACAGAAATGCCTGGAATTCAACAGTACTTGATTCAATTTTGTTTTTTATTACTTTGAGTTATAATGTTTTCAAAGTCATTATGCATTATTACGTGTAAATTACTATAATGATTAAATTGATGTGATAATTTTATTGTTTTATAATTAAAATACAGAGTATGATTTAAGTCATTTAGTGTAAGAGAAAATTATAAATGTAAATTCAGTAAAAGATGAAAATTAATCAATTATTAGGAAATTAATACATATTAATACATGAAATGATATATTGGTATATCCACCAGATGGGTGTTTTTAGGTTTAAACATTTGGAATATAATGATAAAATAAATACATCTGAAATTTAAAAAAAAAATTCGTGATAAAAATGGCTTCTTCATCCTCAAAACTAATAACTCCATTCTAACCATGAGAAAAACTTCAGAAAACAACAGATTGAGAGAAATTCTATAAAATACTTGACCAATAATCCTTAAAACTATCAAAGTCATAAAAAACAAGGAAAGTCTAAGAAAATGTCACACCAGAGCAGGCTAAGGAGACATAACAACTAAATGTAACATGAAATCCTGGATAGATAGAATCCTGGAACATAAAAAGGACATTAGGGGAGAAATTAGTGAAATCCAAATAAAGTGTGGAGTTTAGTTCATAGTTATGTAACTATATTGAATTCTCCCCCATGACAAATGTACCATAGTAATGTAAGATGTTAACGAAAAGGGAAAATGGGTGAGGCTTATACAGAAACTTCTCTGCACTATCTTCACAACTGTTCTGGAAATCTAAAACTATTTTGAAATAAAAAATTCATTTAAAAATTGGAAGTCCATGTAAAGATGGCATAGTAAAATATGAACACAGAAATTGATTTATCCCATTATACAGCCACATAGACAGAAAATAAAAATTAACCAAATAGAAAGAAAGTAGGATGTCATGCAGTAATTAATTTTTAAAGGTAGGGAGCAAGTGGAGGGTGAAAAGATGATGATTTTGGCTAGATTCACCTAACTCATACTTTTACCTATGAAAATAGGCACTGGGAAAAGACAATGAGCTAACAAAATCCTGAGAATTTTTCACTAGTACCACACAGCTTGGAAATAATCTGCGAAGGAGTTGAGTAGATAGCCCAGAATAAAATAACAAAATCCCTCCAGAGTAAAAGGCCGTATTACTTAAGAATTGGTACAGAGGATGCAAAAATCGTCAAAGCCGACCATTTTTTTACTACAATGGTAGAATGAATAATAGCCCCCAAGCAATATCCCACAGAATCAGGATATGTATAAAGATAATATGAGTACTTAATGTGTGACACCAAACAAAATCCTATAATTAGAGGACAGAACTTCCAACAAAAGGGCCACACAGACCCCAGGGAGGTTTTACCTACATCCATGCCCACCCCATTGCCCTAGGGTTATATAGAAAGGTATCAAGAGAGCAATACCTTGCCAAGATACAGCAGCTCAGAAAAGGCAAATAGGTCTAAAATAAGACGAAATATTTATCAAGGAAAATTCACCTGTACCATTCTGTTTTGACAAAGAAAAGTTCTTGACAGAATTGCCCATTTCAAGCATGAACAAGATGAAAAGAAATGATACAGCAACTACAAATACCTGACAAACACAAAATGCATTATGCAAAAGAGACAAGATCATAATTTAAAAAAAAAAACATAAACCAAGATGCTATGGGTTGAATGCTTGCTTTCTCCAAAACTCATGTTAAAATTTAATTGTCATTGTAACAGTATTAAGAAGTAGGATTTCTGAGAGGTGATCAGGCCACAAGGGCTCCACTCGTATGGGTAGAATGAATGCCATTATAGAAGGTGAGTTCAGCCCCCTTTTGCCTCTTTTTGCCCTTCTGCCTTTCACCATGTGATGACAAGAAGAATCTCGAAGAATGCATGCACTTTGATCTTGGACTTGCCAGCCTACAGAGCTGTGAGCCAATAAATTTCTGTTCATTATAAATGTCCCAGTCTCAGGTATTCCATTATAGCAGCACAAACAGACTAAGATGCAGGGAAAGAAGAAAATTTTCCTACCAGTGGTTGGCATTTTAGAAGATCATAAAAAGAAAATCATTCAATAAAACAAAATCCAAAAAGAAGATACTAAAACAATAGAGGGAAGTGCAAAAGGAAATAGAAAGCTTAAAGAAATAAGATGAGAACCAAAAATAAACAAATAAATTAATTAACTAGAAAGAGCAAGGAAGGGAACAATGACAATTGGATTATTATTACACTAACATAAAGGGAAGATTTGAGATCATCATAGTAAATGTAGAGCAAGGAGGATTAAAGTAATTATTGAACAGATAATGGATAAGGAAAAAAGTATCCTATATAAGGATAACTGAGTCTCTAAAATTTAAAACCTAAAAAACAGAATAGAAAATTTGCAGATATAAAATTTCCATGAAATAAAGGAAGAATCAAATAGACCTTTGAAAGACATGCTGTGGTCCCAAAAATGTTATTTAAGATGATGAACACAACCATCTTGATTAAGTTCTTCTACTTCAAGAATAAAGAAAGAATCCTTCAGGTACCTGGCACAAAAAAAGCCATTGCACAGACAATGTGGGAGAGGAGGGAATCTGATTGACTACAAGACTTCTTTTCAGCCAAATTCAGCGTCAAAAGACAGAAGAGTAACACTTTTACAATATTTAGAATGAAAGAATATTCCACTCAACAATTTTATTCATAACCAATTTGAGTGTAAGGATAACACACAGTCTGGAGCATGTTAACTCAGAGAATAAAGTCTTTATGAGCTTTTCTTCAAAAAACTGTTTTGAGAATGAAAATCATTCACCCAGGGATTCCTCACAATAAAATACTCAGGCATAAAATGCCATTTATGATAAAATTCCAGCAATAATTATTTGATCCTTTTAAATAAGATTAAAAAACAGGGGGAACTTTGGCTA
>NW_012135636.1:2548311-2549508 GCF_000956105.1 Propithecus coquereli | reverse complement strand
CTTTATTTTTATCAAATTAATTCTATGGATACCTCTATTTAATGACACACCATCTATTCTTCTAGGTAATAGTATTTAAGTATATACTTAAAGGGAAAGTGGTTATTTGGGAATGGACATTGTGGAATTTAGGTGAATTTTTTTTATTTGTGTTTTTCAAATAAGTTTAATGCTTCATAGTGAGTTTCTGTCCATCTTCAAAAAAATGAAGCCATTAATCTAAACAAAAATCAAATCATGTTATCTCATCACAACTTGAATGCTATCATTGCAAATTATTTATAGCTTTTGGTCTCCCTAATGAACCATGTTTTTGTAATAATTAGTACTTTGTTCCATCACAGAGCATAGCACAACACTGGGCAAAGCAAACAAGTCATAAGTATGTTGACTGATTATTATTAAATATTAGATTACTACATTCTATCTCTCTTAACAAACATAAATCTAGATGTTCTAAGGCTTTTCTACCCAAAACATATTCCATAGACTAGCGTCAATTGTATTATCTGGGAGATTGTTAGAAAGACAGAATCTCAGGTCCCACCCTAGATGTCTCTCTTCAACTAGAATTTGCATTCTAGCAAGATTCCCCAAGTAATTGGATTTCACATTAAAATTTGAGAAGTACTCATTTCTAGTGCACTGTTTCTCTAAGTGTAGTCCATTATTTATCTATAAGAATCACCTGCATTGCTTGTCAAAAATGCAGATTCTTAGGCTCCACCCTATTCCAAGTGTTACTAGAGTTTAAAAGCCACAGCTAAAAGAACTGCAAGTAAAAAGTAGTAAAGAACAGGAACAGGGATATTAAGCAGAGAGCAGGTGGAATATAACCAGACAGCTAAAATAAATCAAGAAAGGGATAAATAAGAAGAGATGATAAAAAGAAGGCAAGAGGAGTCACACAGGGAAAGTAGGGTAAGGAAATCAACAACAAAACTACAGAGAAGTAAAGTAGTAATTGTATTGAGAGTGATGTGCATTACTTTCTTTCTTTCTTTTTTTCAAATTGACTGTTATCCCTGACAAAGTAGCATGCCAAAAGTTTTAGAAAAAAGATTGTGGAAATACTCAATTTCCTAGTGTAAAATATAAGAATTAGTAATATTTTTAAATATGTAACCACCACATGATGCATGCATTTTGTCAATGCTCCTAATATATAGAATTTTAAATGTGTACATACGCTTTTAG
>NW_012135636.1:2540254-2541063 GCF_000956105.1 Propithecus coquereli | reverse complement strand
AGATCACTTTCTGAAGTTTTTTTATTCTTATATTTTAAATACCATAATTACATATGTATTCAAATGCGTGATACCATGCTAAATTCCATAGTATGCCATACCCAATTGTTGATTATTGTTATGCATAATGGATTCTCTGCCAATTCAATTTTTATTTTGGTCTTCTAGGAAACAAACAAATTTTTCTAGGGAGCAAGGATACAGAATTGGCTATATCCTACCCTAAAGTATTATTTGAGCAGGCATTTTTGTAAAATTATACAGATTTATATCCACAAAATTCTGTATCCAAAGACAGCAATTTAATCAACATTCTATTTATAAATATTTCTACCTGCTGTATTTCACAGAGATTGACCTTTTGGTTTTTATCTGAAATTACTGGTCATATTCTTGAAATCCTTTTTCCTGGTCATATTCTTGAAACCCTTTTTCCTTTCAAAGTAAAAAACAAATACAGATTATATATTTAATGCTCCATTATAATTTAATACTATTAAGGAATCCAAGTATCAGATTAAAGGCTGTCACATGTGATTGGTGCCCATTATATACACAGAAAAATAGGATTCTAGTGTGTATTATTTCTTAAAGTTAAATAATATGACATTTTCTATTCTTCTGGTATATAGAACTAACTCACTCTTGATGTCCTTAATCATTAGATGGTCAACACCATCTGTGATATGGTATACAGTAACAAATAATCTTTTTACAAGAGAATAATATAAACATTTTCTATTATGCAAAATTTTTTTCCATTTTAATTAGTTTGGGTATCTCGATGTATTTGCTATAATGGTTAATGG
>NW_012135636.1:2537596-2540204 GCF_000956105.1 Propithecus coquereli | reverse complement strand
TATATTACAAGGCCATAGTAATTAAAATAGCATGGTACTGCCATAAAAACAGACACATTGACCGATGGAACAGGATAGAGAACCCTGAAATAAATCCACTACCTATGGTCAACTGATTTTCAACAAAGGTGCCAAGAACACACAATTGGGAAAGCAGTCTCTTTAATGAATGGTGTTGAGAAAACTGGACATCTACATACCAAAGAATAAAAATGAACCCTTATCTCACCCCTTGTGTAAGAATCAGCTCAAAATGGATTAAAGACTTAAACATAAAACCTGAAACTATACAACTACTGGAAGGAAACATATGGGAAAAGCTCCACGGCATTGGTATGGGCAGAGACTTCTTGAATATGACCCAAAAAGGACAGGTAATGAAAGCAAAAAGAGACAAATGGGATTGTATCAAACAAAAAGCTATGCACAGCAAAAGAAACAATTTTACAAAGAGAAGAGACAACCCACAGATTGGGAGACAATATTTGCAAATTATATATTAGATAAGGGGCTGGCTAATATTCAAAACATACCAGGAACTCAAACTACTTAATAATAAGAAAACAAATAATCCTATTTAAAATTGTTAGATTGACTATATCAAAAAAGATGAAAGATAGCAAGTGTTGGTGATGATGTGGAGAAAAGGAAACCTGTATACACTATTGGTGGTATTGTAAATTAGTACAGTCATTTTGGAAAACAGTATGAGGGTCCTCAAAATACTAAAAATTGAATTGCCATATGATCAACTTTTTCATCTGAAAATGCTGGGGGAAAAAAAGGAAATTCTGTCATTCGCAACAATACGAATGGACCTAGAGGACATTATGCTAAGCGAAATAAGCCAGGCACACAGAGGAAAAACACTGTACTTATACATGGAATCCAAAAAAAAGTGGAATTCATAGAAGTAGAAAAGCAGAAGTATAGAACAGATTAGTGTTTATCAGAGTCTGTCAGGGGTGGGGGTGGATGGGAAAAAGGGAGACGTGGACAAAGAGTATGAAGTTTCAGTCAGATAGGAATAGGTTCTGGTGATTTATTACACAGCATGGTAACTTACAGTAAATAATAATGCATTGTATATTTCAAAATAACTAAAAGAATGGATTTTAAATGTTCTTACCAGAAAGAAACAATAAGTATTTGAGATGATAGATATGTTAATTAGTCTGATTTGATCATTCCACAGTGTACATACAAGTATTGAAACATCACATCGCATCCCATAAATATATACAAGTATTATTTGTCAATTAAAAATAAAACTTAAAAAGAAAAATCAAAAAACAAAATTAAGGTATTACTGAGTAACTTTCAACACATATTAGCTTAATGTAAAATTTGTTGGCTATAAAAAATCTTGTTCTTTGTAGAATTCAGTATTTTTAAAGGATCAATATGCAACTCTCAAACATTTTTAGTAAAGAAAACTTAATTGTAAACACTGAGCTTTTCCAAGGTAGATGACTATTACAAAGTTCACTAGAAAATCAATATAGCATTTTAGTTGGAATTTGCTCATTAAACACCCACAGCTCTAATGCAAATTATGATGGAATGAATAAAGCAAATACGCATGCTTCTTTCTTTTTATTAAATGTAAAATCTACTGTTAATTGCATCTCGTATGTCATACAAACTTTTCTCCTTAACTATTAAATAGAAGCTTTAACAAAAGTCATTAGAGATTCTCTTTCTTTGACTTGAATAAATTTCAATATTTGTTCAGTAAAGGTTCACAGCAGTTAAATTACATTAACAAATATTATTAGCTACTATGTAAGCCAACCAAGTAAAATACTTATATTGTAGGTAAAACAAATCATTGGGTGTTTACAATAATATTTGGATATCTCCATTTTTAAACATGGTTATCAAATATCCATAATTCTTAGTCAAATGAGAAAGATTCAGAGAGGATCACCTCTACCCCACCCCCACCAAATACTCAAATTTGTTTAGTAAGCTAATTGTTTTCTAATATGGGCAAAAGTAAATATGAAGAAGCTGAACCACACTAAGTATGAGTTTATTGAGTCAAGGCAGAGTACATATTTTCTTAGTAGACCCAAGTCTATTGACAAATCCATATTCTATACTTTTCAAACTACTTTTAAAATACAGTAGGAGGGAGACAGTACATTGGATAACATTCTAGTTTAAACACTGGATCATGATCCTCTAAATAACATAATTTGGAGGATACACATTTCCCAGGAGAAAGAATTCATTTGTTAACATCCTCATGGTAGTTAGGTAAATATAAAAGGCAGAGTTAAAGAGAGGGAAGAAGAAATCATTAGGATTTTAAACATATCAAATAATCACTGTACACAGTTCATGTTCCAAAATTCTAAGCAATAAATATAATATAGACAATAGTTTCATAAAAAACTAGGCTTACTATATATGAAACAATCTCAGCTTCTATGAATATCTACAATTAAAGCTTTAGATGATGTATAATCATTTGAGGGAGATTTATGATGATGTTAAACGGATTTCTTGCAAATATGATAATAATTAGTGTTCATGAAACCACCACATAGCTATTCCAGAAATATAAATATTACACTATGTCTTTTAATTTTCTTAAAAATTG
>NW_012135636.1:2536039-2537546 GCF_000956105.1 Propithecus coquereli | reverse complement strand
AATCAAATTTTATTTATACTGTCAAACCACAAAATAAACTTAGGAAAAAAGTTTGAAATGCTCTTTCAGTTAATAAAATGTTGGGTTCTGCCCAAGGTTTGTTATACATTAATACACAATTTATCAAGATAGTTATTATTGTATTACTTAAATTATAAGTGTTGGAAAAGTGGTTGTAGCATACAGCATATCAAAGAGATGATTCATGTCCTGGGTAGCACAGCATGAGAATTTATCACTCTACTCAAACTGGTGTGCAATTTAAAATGTATGAATTGCTTATTTCTGGAATTTTCCACTTAATATTTTCTGACCATGGGTAACTGAAACCGAGGAAGGCAAAACTGCAGATAAAAGGGGACTATTATATCAATTCCTCAATCTCTTTTGAAAGAAACTTCTATCCAGAATGTAGTATACAAAAATGAATTTTATTTTTCCCTTCTAATTCTGTATAATCTCCTTCCAGGAAGGACAATAATAGCAGGTTAAAAAAAGCAATATGATATATCTCATATAGTATAGCATGAGAACAGCATGGTGTATGGAAGAACATGGGTTTTTGATTCAGATTCAAACAGATTCAGATTCAGCAGCCTTGTTTTTATAAATCTCTTAAATTATTTTAGTTGCAGTTCAAGTATATAAAATGGATATAACACCTATCATTCATGGTTGTTAGGGAAAATTAAATTAGACAATATATGAAAGCTCTTGACTAATTAAATAAAATAAAGTATATCCTCAGCAACCGTTAGTTCCATTCCACCACCACAGTCACTACCCTAAATCCATATACTCACAATTTGACTTAATTCATAGATACATTAACAATGTGATTTTGATTAATGTGGACCATTTATATGTAAAAAATCCGATTTAAAATTCCTCATTTTTTAAACTTTTTCATTGGTAGGCAAAAATTATATAAGGGACCGAAAGAAAAATTGTTCAGAACCCATTCTATATTGTATAATGCATACTATAATGACATAATAATTTATATAAAATATGATATTCTAAGATGTTTTCAAATTTTTACATTATAAAATATTTCTAACTTGTAGGTGAGATAGGATGGACAAAATGATGCTAAATAGTGATGTATATGTGCATTTAAGGAGAATACCATTTAAGTATTCAAAGGTTAAATTTTAAAATGCCAGAAAACACACACACACACACACACAATTTGGTTTTATAATTTACAAATGATAAGAACAGTTTTTCAAAATTAAGGTATTACTCTAAATAGTCAATGCAATCTCTATCAAAATTCTACTGTAATTCTTCACAGAAATAGAAAAAACAACCCTGAAATTAGTATGGAGCCATAAAAGACCCCAAATAGCCAATGCAATCTTGGGCAAAAAGAACAAAACTGGAGGCATCACACTACCATTTAAAAATATATTACGGCCGGGCGCAGTGGCTCACGCCTGTAATCCTAGCACTCTGGGAGGCCGAGGTGGGTGGATCGCTCAAGGTCAGGAGTTTGAGACCAGCC
>NW_012135636.1:2521988-2524958 GCF_000956105.1 Propithecus coquereli | reverse complement strand
TTACGTTCTAAGTTTCAGGGATTCTATGTTCTGATTCTCTGGATAATCAGAATTAAATTCCTCTCCTCCCTACCAAAAACAAATGAACATTTTCTGTAATAAGAGGGGATTAAAATTATATTTTTTAGTTTAAAAAATCAGTCTAAATTTGAGTGCATAGAAAGTAATATACGTTTAAAGAGAAAAAGCAGATTAAATGCTTGCATCATCAGTACAAGTAAGCTAAGCAAATTATGTAATCACTGAATTATATGTTAAAATATAGTAAGATAGATAGATAGATAGATAGACTAATAAACACAAGACTTAGGAACTAAGGAGTTCTTTTGGCTAAAACCTAATATTGGCTTTATTTCAGTTTAATTGGAAGAGGATCTCAAATTCATCTTCTCCATGAGATATCAGGAACCTGGATTTCTCTTTGTACCAAAGGTTAATAAGAAATGTGTCTGCAAAAGTCAAACAGCATTAAATACCAAAAACTGATTATTATTCTACAGGAGTTGTTCTGTCATTCATAATCTCTCCATGCTCCAACCTTCCACAGCTAATCTTTAATGGATGACATGCAAGAAAGAAAAATAACTAACATATAAAGCAGAGGCTCTAAAGTGAGCATTTAAGAAATAGAAAAATAAGGCTTTTAAAGAAATATAAATATTTTAAATACCACAGAAATAACTTGAAGAAAAACTGTTAAATATTTAAATAAATACTCTTTTATGTAAAATTTAAACATCTTCTGTGTACTGTAAATGCAATAGAATAATAAAAATTGAAAAGACAATAAATACTAGACAATGCCTACTGAGACTGTTTCAGGAAAAATGAAAGGTTTAATTGAACGAGCTATTTTTAAAAGGTATGAACACATCACTGACATAAGAGCAAATGAATGATGCAAATCAGGCCATATAATGCTGGCTGTCATTGTTAAACTCAATTTAACTAAAACAAATTTCAAAATGTTTATAGTTTAATCGCTTTTTTTAGGTGACAAGAGATATACACTTACCTAAAGAACAAAGATTTAATGTTTCTGCTGTGCTTCTCTAGAATATCTCCTTGTATTTTAAGGCCATATATGCTAATAATTTTCAAATAATATTATCCACATGTATACTGAGTCAAAACTCAGTAAAAAGTCCTAAACAGTTACAGTGAGATAAATTGTTCCCAATGTTAACATATAAGGAGTGATCTGGTCATTTCAGCTTTTCTTAAGACTAAGTAAGACCCATTTATACATTTTTTACTTTATTTTTTTGTAGAGATTTTAAAATTTTTCTATATTTTCAAAATTTAAAAATAAGGTTAACTCTAAAAATCAAGGAAAACTAAAAATTGTGGGGATCAAATGAAATACCAAATAAAATGCTTTATAAACTATTTTTTAAAAAGAAGTACAAATCAATTCTTTGTGAAATAAAACCATATAGAAATAACTACAGGATTTACATAACAAGTAAGGAACCATTATTTATGTAACTACATGACTATCAGTAAAACTTTGAATATGTCCCCTTGGATGAAGAAATCTTGAGGAAAAAAAGATGGCAACAATGTAATCATCTTATCATAATTACCATTTATTGAGCTGCTTCTATGGGTTAAGCACTTCATAAACATTATCTCACTTAAACGTCACAGCAACGTATAGCAGATTTTAACCAATGCTTAGTGAGGCTTTCATTACACATGATAAGTGGTAAAAAGATAAAAACAAAGGTCTGAATCCAAAGTCTAAGCATTTAACCACTACTTACTAACATATGGTGTATTATGATTGAGAAGTGATTGTAGGCAAAAAAAAAAGCCTGAAATCTCAAATCTGTCTTATTCGCTGATGTACACATTTAGTGCCTAATACAGTGCCTAGTACATAATGAGCCCTCAATAAATATTCGTTTTCTTTGTAATGAAATTAGCATAGTTTCTACAAAACATTTAAGTGCCTAATGAACAGTTATCAACGATGGTGATGATGATAGTAAAGTAAGAAAAGGGGGGGAAGGTAAAAGGGTCAACCATCAGAGATTTCAACACAGCTGAGTTTCAAACTCTCATAAAAATCACATTAGAATAACAGTATTCACATTATGTAAAAACCAACTAGGTCACAAAGAAAACAGACTAAAGCTAAATAACAGTCTACATGAAGGTTTATCATAGGTACACACTGCACTAAAGCCCAAATCCTTTGTATCCCATTTCTTTTATTTTGGATTCACATTTTAGAAAAATGTATAAGTGCTATCAAATATATTAATATATATCTCAACAGCAATTTTCCTTATAATCCAATCCATTGTTTCCATATTTTTTTCATCCATTTTTCAGTTTTGTTCCCTTTCAAAGTCTATTAACAGAAATCCATTAATTACGATGATTAAAAACCACTAATTTTTTAATTAAAAGCAAAACAGAATAAAATGTCTTTCCAAACTTCTTGCAATGATGATATTATCAAAGGTTTAAGAATTTCACAAACATAAAATAAACTAATATTAATATTAGCTACAATATACTGAGTGCTAGTTATATACTAGGTGCTTTTATACATTATATCTAATTCTTAAAATAATCTGGTAAATTAGTTAATATTCATATTTTACATGTGAGAAAGTAAGGCTGTAGAAGCTAAATAACTTGCCCAAAGGTATAAAGTCAATATTAAGTTTCAAAGCTATGATCTGAACCTAGGTCAGTCTGACTCCAAGGCTTTTGGTCTTTCCATTGCTTCAAACTCCCTACAGAGAACTGGGTGCCTTTTGTTTTATGTGATTTTTGATTGTAGCAGGTTCTTATTCCTATAAATTACACAATCAGCTTGGAAGGCAAGATGGACTAATATATCTGTAAGTTACATAATAAACATAAAGATATAAAAATAAATACAGGGGAAATCTGAAAGACTAGCAAAATGGCATGGGTAAAATGGTGAGAATGGATCACAACCATCATATGGTT
>NW_012135636.1:2491963-2505838 GCF_000956105.1 Propithecus coquereli | reverse complement strand
AAATATGATTTTGTCTGGACTGAAATTATATTTGTCATTGTAACTTTTAAAATCTAACAATATTTTCAAAGCACATGACTAATTATCAAAGTATCTTAATCTCATAGATAAGCATCACAGGTATCAAAAATTCAAGTCCCTTCATGAATTAGGTAGGCAAAAGTGAATGGGTAAAAGCTATGGAATGTAAAATAGTAAGGAAAGCAAATGGTATAGTACAATGCCTTCTAAAAGCACTCAAATTCATTTAAACAAAAAATAGTGCTGACCAAAACCAAAACACATCTTTGGGCTTAACTTGTCTTAGAGCTGCCAGTTTTTGGCTCTGTTGAATAATATCCCAAATTAATATCAATTTAACAATTATTTCCACATCCATAATGAAAGATCACAGAAAATATCGAACAAGAAACTTCACTGCCTTTCTTCAAACTCACCTGGCGCTTTCTCACTTAGCTATCTAGATACATATCAATACCATGGAAACAGTAAAAAACCCTGGCAGATTCCTCAAATTCTAATAAGGTAATGACATGTCAAATTCAGCCCACATTACAGAGAAGGAAAGAAGAAAGGAAGTGAGCAAAGGAAGAAAAGAGGAAGGAAGAAAAAGTTCTCCCAATTCATACTTTCTAAATTTAAGGCTGCAAGTACTCACTCGGATTTTTCAGTAGTGCAGTAAGCTGTCTCATCATCTGGATAAGGACTGATGACCTGAGAATTCCTTGATCTCTGCCCCAGGAGTTCTGTGTCCTCATATGTGACTTCATTAAGTAATTCATCGGATTTCTGATGCATACTTTCCTCAGAATTCATAGTCAGTTGCTCATCTGGCTGTGTACTTTTATTTCTCCCTGTAGTCTCTTGTTCAAGACGACTGTGGGCTACATTTGTATTTAAACAAACAAAACAACACGATACATGAAACACCATATCTACACATTCAATCATTCAATCAAATGAATATTTTTGCAGAAATAAATATTCTCATAGCTTTAAATATATACTTACTAGTCTTACTCCTACTGTAATCAGATAAGCATGCACAGTGTGGTTTTTGCCATCAACATTCCCATTGGCAATAGATATCTAGGACAATGGTTCACAACATAGGCTGTACCTGGGAATAACCTAAGGAGTTTTTTTAAATTCCTAAAACCCAGCCCACACCCTATACTAATTAAATCAAAATCTCTGGGATTGGGACCTAGTCTGTACTTTTGAAGTTCCCCAAATGATTCTAGTCTACACTCAACGCTGAGAATCATTGATTTGGAGGTATTATTTTCAGGATTATTTTTTCTAGAGTCCTCAAAATAGGACACAGTAAGCTAATGATTATATACATGGAATTCTGGTGTCAGATTGCCTGGGTTAGAATTCCAGCTTTGCTAAGTGCATAACTTTGGGCAAGTTACTTAACCCATCCATGCCTCAGTTTCTTCTTTGTAAAATGGAAATATAATAGTTCTTGTGAGAACTAACTAATAGTTCTTGTGAGGAATTTTAAATGTTAGTTATTATTTTTGAAACCATCATTTTAATATTAAAATTGATACAATATAAAAAGAATTATTTCTAACCTCCATTTTATCAGATATATATTATACATTATAGAATCTGCTTCTCCTTGAGCGAAGGAATAGGTGTATTAAAAGAAAAAAAAAGAAAGAGAATCTACTTCATAATGTCTGTCTCACAAAAATTATCTTAAGGTATATCTAATAATGGCAATTTGAAAGGAAGAGTATGTATTTAATGATATAGTAAAGTTTTGGGGAGAAAATGACACATACATACACAAACTCATTTACTAATCAGATCAACAGGCACAAATACTAATTGGAACTAGTACTTTATTATTCCCAGAATAATAATTCTTGAACTTTAAAAAGCATATGAATCTCACCTGCTTTTTGGCAATGCCTTCTCCAACCTGCCAAATTTAAAATCCTTTTGAGGCAGAAGTAGTTTTAGAATAAAAAGAAAATAGGGGCACTTGAAAATAAGGTACCTTTTACAAAATATTCTTTAAGGAAAAATTCTTTGCTCATATTATATAAATGCTGAAATTAGGTATAGCCAGTTACAAACTCCAAGTCCTGGACATCATTTTTGTTGGTAGCTGGAAGCTCGATCAGAAATCATTTGTTTTTGCTAAATTACTCTTGATTTCACTTTGAAGGAATGAACTAGGAGAAGGAATGTGCTGTCATAATTATGTACTACGAGATAGCTATGTAATTTCAATATTATATACTGTTTTAATTTAAACTTTGGCAATTTTAGGAAAATACATTTTACATCTGAAGACTACTTAGTGGTTCTTGACCTCTCAAAACTCTTACTTGGTGGTTTGCTTTAGATGTTCACCATGCCACTTTTATAGAGTAGGCTAGTATTAGTAGAATGGAACCCTCAAAATCTGAAGGAAGAAATTTTATTAATGTAAATAGACACTAAGGAAACTCTCTATATCATTAACAGACCATGCTTTCTAACACTAACATATGACTTTACAAGTAATTCAAAGGGAAAAGAATCATAAATAGTTACTGAAAGTAATATCAAAATAGCAAAAATTGCCCCTAGGGACCTAAAAAAAAACTATTAGGGCCTATACTATTCTCCAGTTTACAAGGGTCAAATATTCTTCAAAGGAAAAAAGGATGAGCCATGGAGCACTGCAACCTATAAAAGCCTCCAGCTCCCCATGACAATGTCACATCAACTGCTTCAGACTTCTAAGTCCTAACTCTTAGACCTGTTTGAGACCAAATTTGCCATTTTCTACAACTTGTCTCATGTTTTTACCTCTGTATTTATAGGTCTAGTTCAGTATCTTTCTTCTTTCAGCTTTTTATTCCTAACCTGATGTTTACTCCATCCCTGATATCTATACTTGCTATTTGTTTACCCATTTTATGGCTCTCTTTCTTTAGCTTTAACCTATTGTCAAATTTTGGGATCCCTTGAACTCTTAGTAAATCATGGTTATTTCAGCTGTAACCACACTGTCTTCTCCAAACTTAGAGCAGATGTGGGAGGTTCCTAGTAAGAGGTCTCTTTGTTGATTCCTCCTGGATCTTAGTAATTATAATCCCTTGAAGTATTACTAAAATAATCAGTTTCTGACACACTTCTGGATTTTCATTCTAAAATTAATTTTAAATGCTTAGTATTTTAAAAGAACCCATACTGTGTGATTTGGCTCTATTTCTTGATATTTCTAATTTTTTTCAGTAGTAAAAGCTTTTATTCGTTTATTTTCAATAGATTTAGGGGGTATAAGTGTTTTTTGTCACACAGATGAATTGTATAATGTTGAAGTCAGAGCTTGTAGTGTAACCATCATCAGAACAGTGTCTGTTAATTTTTCTCCTTCATCTCTCTTCCACTCTCCCCCTTCTTAGTTTCCAATGTCCATCATACCAGTTTATGATCATATATACCCACTATTTAGCTGCCACTTATAAGTAAGAACATGTGGTATTTGTTTTTCCATTCCCGAGATATTTCACTTCAGATAATGGTCTCCAGTTCTATCCACATTGCTACAAAAGACATTATTTCTTTCCTTTTTATGGCTGAGTAATACTCCATCATATATATATATATATATATATATATATATATATATATATATATATATATATATATATCAATGTGTGCATGTGTGTATACACACACACCACATTTTCTTTACCCACTCATCAGCTGATAGGCACTTAGGTTGATTTCATGTCTTTGCAATTGTGTATTGTTCTGTAATTAACATTCGAGTGAAGGAGTCTTTTTGATATAATGACTTATTTTCCTTTGGGCAGATACTCAGTAATGGGATTGATAGATTGAATGGTAGGTCTACTTTTAGTTCTTTGAGGAATCTCCACACTGTTTTCCATAGAGGTTATACTAATTTACATTCCTACTAACAGTACATAAGCATTATCTTTTGACCCTATCTGTGCCAGCATCTATTGCTTGTTAACTTTTTTTTTAAAGTCAGTACAGATTTTTATTTTAAAAACAAAATCAAGGGTACACATTGGAATTGAACTACTATGTTTTTTCTTCTTTCTAGAGATGTGATATACATGTTTTCTGATACGTAATATTCTACCAAACATTGTATTAAACCAAAGCAGACAGATGAGCAGCAAAGCTGTTTACTACGTCCTACTCATGCTGAGCTAGATGCGTGGAACACCATCTCGGTAGGAGAGATTTTGATAGCAAGAAGAAATTAGGAGTCCCTACCTACCCCAATAGAAAACCTGACAAACTGGTTTATACAGAAAGGATTTTCAGCAAACGTGCACGAACACATTTAACATGCGATTAAGAACAGGATAGCTTTTAGTCAATTTCCAGCACACAGCATACATTCATCAGCGCCCAGTAAAATAAGAATGAATGCCAAAACAGAAAGCATTTTTGCCTTCATAGCACGAACAGCTAAGCACACAGCATATAATACTTTGATCTTTAAGTGGGTAATCATGGAAGTTCCAAGATCATGTCCACTAGGTTACCCTGAGTATTTCATCTATAAAAATATTTTTTCAAAAATAATGCTTAAGAGACTTCTAGAACAGTGGGATTACATCAGGACCAGCAGAAGACACAGTGATACAAGGACTGCAAATGTTGAGACTAGGGAGTTGATGTTAGGTAAAGGACATCTCTTTCAGTTGATTGCTACAGCCAGGACAAGCTGTGATCAGGAGATTCGGAAATCTCAAGACGGGCAGCTGGCTTGAATAACACGCTAGATAAATACTCAAAACACCAATGAGGCTGAAGGACTGAAATTCTGACCCATGTGAAAAAGAGCTGTGAGTGCACAAAAAAAATTCATGCAAAGTCTACTGGGGACAAACAGGGCTCGTAATGGTGGGTTATTCCACACTACTGACACATCAACATGTTTGCTGGGGAAAGGGTCCCCCAAGTGGAATGCCTGACCATGGGCTTGCTCCAGAGGAGTCTGACTCAGAAGCACCTGAGTGAGGGATCTCACTGGGGAGGGCTTAATGAATACAAGAAGTTGTTCCAGGATAACCAGGTCCAGGAGGGTTAGGTCCTTTTGTTTTTGGCCCATCAATACTTAACAGGAATGCAGGACAGAGTCAGTCTTTCTAAGTAAGATGTATTCTTCTGTCATCATTAGCTGAGCCTTTTGGCCTCTTGGGCCAGTGACATCCAGAATGATCCCATTCATTGGCTGCAGGTAGGGTCTAGTGCCGTAGATTGTTCTGGGAAGTTGGCATAGAAGATGATCTGCACAATGAAGTCACCACTAAACCACTGCTTAAATCCGGTCCCCGGCCTTCTTTTTCTGCTCTGTAGTCCAGAAACATTTCTTTAAAAGCCAGAAAATCTGTAAATGTGAGCAGCATGTCAAATATGTCACCAGCCACTTCATCCTTATGGTGCTGTAACGTTGTGAAAGCCGCCATGTTAAATCCAGGAATCCGCTCGAGCAGCTGTTCTTCAATATGTATTCATTAAAAATAGGTGTGTAGGTGAGTTTATTCTCTTCCGTGTCTTCAAATTCCTGGTAGTACTTGTCCATGAAATTTCTCTGTAGTATCTGGAACTCATCATCCATGATAATGTCCTCTAAATAGCCAACCACAGCATCAAATTCTGCATCAGAGGCGGAGGAAAAGGACAGCGCGAAGCTCTCTTCTTCTAAGGCGTCCATCGTCACCGCCGCCACCGCCGCCCTTGGTCCAGACGTTGGTTCTGTTTCTTAACTTTTTAATAATAGCCATTCTGATGGTGGTAAGGTAGTGCCTAATTGTGGTTTTAATTTGCATTTCCCTGATGATTAGTGATAGTAAGCATTTTTTCATGTTTGTTGACCACTTGTCTATCTTCTTTTGAAAAAATCTGTTCATGTCTTTTGCTCACTTTTTGATGGGTTACTTTCTTTTTTTCTTGCTAATTTGAGTTCTTTATAGCTTCTGGATATTGGTCCTTTGTTTGATGTATAGTTTGCGAATATTGTCTCTCATTTTGTAAGTTGTCTATTTACTCTGCTGATATTTCCTTTGCTGTGCAGGAACTTTTGGTTTAATTTCCCATTTATTTATTTTTGTTGCTGCTGTATTTGCTTTTGGGTCTTAGTGATGAATTCTTTGCCTAGGCCAATGTCCAGAAGAGTTTTTCCTATGTTTTCTTCTAGAATTTTTATGGCTTCATGTCTTACATTTAAGTCTTTAATCCATCTTGAGTTAATTTTTGTGTATGGTCAGAGATAGGGATCCAGTTTCATTCTTCTGCATGTGGCTATCCGATTTTCCCAGCACCATTTATTGAATAGGGCATCCTTTCCCCAGTGTATGTGTTGTCTGCTTTGTCAAAAATCAGTTGTAGCTATATGGTTTTATTTCTGGTTAGTTTGTTCTGTTCCATTAATCTTTGTGTCTACCTTTATACAAGTCCCATGCTGTTTTGGTTACTATAGGTTTGTTGTATAATTTGAAGTCAGGTAAATAAATGGTGAAGTCAGGTAGAGTGATACCTCCGGATTTGTTCTTTTTGTTTAGGATTGCTTTAGCTATTTGTGCTCTTTTGTGATTCCATACAAAATTTAGGATTATTTTTACTAGTTCTGTGAAAAATGATGTTAGTAGTTTAATGGGAATTGCAATGAATCTCTAAATCCTTTTGGGCAGAATGGACATTTTAACAATATTGAGTGTTCCAGTCCATGAGCATGGAATGTTTTTCCATTTGTTTGTGTCATCTATGGTTTTCTTTCATCAGTGTTTTCATTAGTTTTCCTTGTAGAGATTTTTCATCTCCTTGGTTATATTCGTAAGTATTTTATTTTATTTACAGCTATTATAAATTATATTGAATTCTTCATTTGACTCTCATCTTGAATGTTATTAGTGTATAGAAATGCTGATTTGTGTATATTAATTTCATAACCTGAGATTTCACTGAATTTATCAATTCTATAAGTCTTTTGGAAGAGCGTTTAAGATTTTCTAGTAAACGATCATATCATTGGCAAACAGGGATAGTTTGACCTCCTCTTTCCTGATTTGGATGCCTTTTATTTCTTTCTCTTCCCTGATTGCTCTGGCTAGGACTTCTAGTACTATATTGAATGAAGTGGTGAAAATGGGCATCCTTGTCTTCTTTCAGTTCTTAGGGGGAATACTTGCAAGTTTTCCCCATTCAGTATGATAATGGCTGTGGGTTTGTCACATATGGCCTTTATTATTTTGAGGAATGTTCCTTCTATGTCGAGTTTGTTGAGGTTTTTTATCAGAAAGGAGTGTTGGATTTTATTGAAGGCTTTTTCTGCATCTATTGAGATTATCATATGGTTTTTGTTTTTAATTCTGTTTATGTGGTGAGTAACATTTACTGACTTACTGATTTCCTTATGTTGAACCATCCTTTTATCCCTGGGATTAAGCCCATTTGATCAAGGTGAATTATCTTTTTGATGTGCTGTTGGATTTGGTTTGCTAGCATTTTGTTAAGGATTTTTGCATCTATGTTCATGAGAGATGTTGGTCTGTAGTTTTCTTTTTTTGTTGTGTCCTTTGGAATCAAGGTGATACTGGCTTGATAGAATTAATTAGGGAGGATTCCCTCCTTTTCAAAATTATGGAACAGTTTTAGTAGGATAGATGTCAGTTCTCTGTAGGTCTGGTAGAATTCGGCTGTGAATCTATCTGGTCCTGGGCTCTTTTTTGGAGGGAGATTTTTAATTACCATTTCAATATCACTATTTGTTATTGGTCTGTTCAGGATATCTATTTCTTTTTAATTCAAGCATGGGAGGTTCTGTGTTTCAAAAAATTTATCCATTTCCTCTAGATTTTCTAGTTTGTGTGCGTAGAGGTTTTTACAGTAGTATTGGGTGATATTTTGTATTTCTGTGGTATCAATTGTAATTTGTAATGTCTCCTTCTCCTAATTCAAACTGTTCATCAGACATTTGGAGCCTTCCCTGCAAATCAGACTATCCATAGTTTTCTACTGAGGATTTAATTTTACTTTAGAGTAAACAAGGCTGATTTATAAAATTTTCCTGCTGCCTTTTTTGGTTGATTTTGGCCAACTATTTGGCAAATATGATTTCAGCAAATTATTGTTAAATCATCTGAAGGTTCTCAATGCTCTTCCTCTCTGTCACTCTATATTATCCTGTGTCAGTGTTCAATCATTTGAATAGAAAGTTTGACTCCTCTAATTACTTTATTCATTAATGTACTGATCATTCATGGAAAGCCAACTGTGTGATATGCCTTGTGATAAGTACTGGGAAAACAAAGATGAGTAAGAAACAAACACTCCATTCAAGGACTCTATAGTACAGTGAGGATGGCAAACTGATCTAATGATTTGAATATTATGTAATAAGGACGGCGTTAGAGCTTTAGAGACCAAATATTAATACATATAATATGCTAGATATACTAATGCTCAACTGGATGACTCTAGAAAGACTTTACAAAGGCATTTGCTCCAAAAAAAGGACAAGTAGGAATATGCAAAGTAACATACTACTAAAGGATAGCCAAAGAGTTATGTGAAGTAAAGAAAAAGTTGACAGATTGCAAGAATAAAAAGAGAACAGAAAGAATGGGAATGGGTACAGAGGAGAAGAAATAAATTTAGGAAAAGCAAAGAGATATTTCTTGTACATAAATGACAATATGTTACAGTTGAGATGTGAAAATTTCTAAAATGAGTAAACAGTCAAGGACAAAGTCTTAAGTGTAGTTCATCTGGAAATGGGTTGATGGAACAAATTGATAGTGAAGGTACTTGGAGAGGAGAAATTCAAGAAATCAGGGTGCTGAAGTGTCACCCTTAAAAGCACTAAAGTAATCCAGGAAAATGTAAGGAAATGGAGAGAAAAGTGAAAGCCAAATGCCAAAGACTTCAATGGATGCAGAAGCATGCTAAAGAAGACAGAGACAGATGAGAAAGCTGACAAAAACTGATAATAGATAACCATTTCTTTTTATCTTCTTATTTTGAAATAATTTCTCATAAAAAGGTTGCAAAAACAGTGTAAAGAACTCCTATATACCCTTTACCCAGATTCTCCAAATATTAACATTTTATCACACTTGCTTTATTAACCATTCTTTCTATATCTACCTATCCATCTATCTACATGTATACAATTTTTTTCTGAAACACTTGAGAGTAAGTTGCAGGAATGATGCACTTTGACTTTTCAAAAGAAATTTTAAGATACTGCTCTATCATCTTGCGTTTTGTCAAATTTTCTTTACCTTATCCAAAGCCCAACTTAAATGTAATTTCTGAATTAGTACCTTTTCCAACCATGAAAAGATAGTAGCACTTAGTAACTCTAAATTCAGTCTTCAATTATTTTGCCTAAACTTTCCAGCCCAGGAGAAAGATCTTCATGAAGTGATGATGGGATGAAGCTACTAAAAGCTTCAGCTGAGCTTACTTGGACTGCCCCATCACTAAAAAGAACTGCATATAGAAATATAAACACAAGCCAATAAAATGCCACAAAAGTTAAGTTTTAGGTCTGTTTTGCATATTAGTTAAATCAAAAGATAAAATAAATGTTAAAAAGAAAGACAGATACTCACTTTTGATTCAAACTCTTATGTCTAGGCAGATGAAAACTTAAACCTAGAACCGTTCTATTGATTCCTCTACCTCTCTCATACAGTTTGAAATGGAAACTCTCTTTAGTAATCTGCTTTAATGTTTAATCATGTTTTATTGTTAACTGTACCATCATGAGTTACTGAATTAATACTATTTAAATACTCCATATAGTCTTAGAGAATAAAATTATCAATTTCTTCTTCATAATTCATAAGTCTATGAAATATGACTTTCTTTTCTCACAGTTAACAGGAAAAATTTTATAACTACTATCAATTCCTTTATTTCTGTAGGCACATTATTTTATTTAGACATAAGAACTCGACTGCTTCAAACCAAATATATTCTCCAGATTTTGCTATTACTAGCTAATGTTATCACTGCCATGTAAACCTATCCTGCAACGATGTGAAAATTACGTTACGGATGACTATTACCAGGCATTCCTCTAAAATGCCACCTATTGTGATTGCTAGAGATAAAGTTTATTTATCTAGGAAAACTGGACGAATTTAGTGAAGATTTTTTTAGAATCTTAACACGTGTATAGGCCAGCTGCATTATATGCTTTGAAGACCCTGTATCTCTCTAGTAACTTTCATGCTGTTTCCAATAGACCATTTTCATGATCGAATGAATTCTTGCTTTACTCCCGGAAGTGTCAGTATTGCCAATTCTCTCAATGCTAATGTTGTTAAACCCTCAATTCCTTAGTCTACAAAATTAACAGTATTATGATACTATTTCATTTTCTAAGAAAGAAAGTTTTGGGACTACCTTTGAGTTCAATTCTCCAGACAATTATACATTAGTTAATGTATAATATACTCAGTTTAATTGATGCTATCCAAGAAATCATGACTCATGGACAAAAATAACTATTATTTCATGACTACTACACAGAAGTAAGAAGGTGGCTAGAATCAAACAGGGATTCCTAGAGGCTGGGAAATTCTGTTCTGCCTGGCTTTGTAAATAGTTTGTGACAACTGGTATCTGTGTAAACGGATTTGATGGTCCCCTGGGGGGTCAATACTGTTTACAGAGCTGTTTCTTCAGAGTGGTTGAGCTAGAATTGTCTCTAGGGATCCTACTGGGGTTACTCAGAATAGCAACATCCCAGCTACCTGAGAGCTCAGGGACAGAAAAGAGAAAAGATGATAGAAGTACTATGGGCAAAGAGATTCAGATAAATGGATCTCTTGCTTCTTAACACGAAGGTGCTACTTAAGTGCATTTATAAATAAAACGAATCATAATGGAGGTAATTTGTTAATGTGCTCTCTGATACTTGCTAACATAATTGGTCACCACTTCTTTAAATTCTGTCTTTTGGGGGTTGGGGAAGAAAGATTATTACTTACACCTTAGCATCTGATTTTATAAATATAAAAAGATCCCAAACTCATGTGTATTGCTTCTCTTTCCTATATAATCTATCATCAGATTATATAAAAACATCAAAAATATATGACATTTTTTGCTATTAGTGTAAATTTGATGTGATGATGGAATTATTATAGTAGTTCTACATTTTAAACATTTTAAACAAAAGATGCCTTTTTTCAATAGTTAAGGACTTGCAAAAAAATCAACATTAGCATCAAAATAATCAGAACAACAATATCAACTAGTGGCTCCTAATGACTTCTACCAATTCCTTGAGTAATTTAAATGTAGTACTCTCTTCCTGTCTCTCTCTCTCTGTCTCTTTCTCTCTCTGTATGTGTGTACAAATACTATCTATTTCCTTTAGTAAATATTTCCAACTATGTTTCCCTTTTTTTATGGAGCAGAGGGTTAGCTTTCCTCATAAATGCATATTATATGTGCTTTCCCCCCCAAATATAACATAAACAGAAACCTGTGTCATATCATAGTGGTTCTACCTAATACGAGTGTGTCCAAGAGAAAAGTTTACACATCTAAGTGGTCTAACCATAACGGTGATGTATTTAGACCTTCTAAGCAGAACCACAGTCAGTGCATGGGTTCGGAAGACAGACTGCAGGGTTTGAATTCTGGCTCCACAACACAACTGTATGACCTTTAAAAAATTATTTAACCTTTCATCAATTTCCCTATCAGTAAAAAGTGTAAATGTCTTAGAAAAGTGTCAGCACAGAATACACAATAAAGATTAGCTATTATTATCTTTAAAATAGGTTTCCTAGAGGTAGTTTCCCTATTTTAATTTCTCCTATCTTTCCATGAGATAACAAATATCACCATCTTGGGATCATATTCAAACTTATAATTCCAATTTATATCCTTAATTTCCTTCAAATATTAAAAATAAAAGCTAGATAGCTATCCATTGTCCTGGTTATTCCTCTAGCTTTCGTATTAAAAAAATTCTCAATTTCTTGAATAAATTTATTTGGTGATCAATGGCCAGCATACAGTTATGCAGCTAAAATCAGTATGGCTATCCTAATCAATCAAGTTGTTATTTATACATTTATTGTTTTCTGTCAGGAAATGTTAGCAACTATGTGGGAAAATCTTTCAGAAACATTAATGTGTATAAGACTTCTTATTAAAATATCAGAAGACATGAAAATAGAAAATAGAATGCTATCTAATTCAATGAACAACAAAAACACAAAGAGAAAACACTTAAGGTTAAAACTTGTAATTAATACATGACGGCTTAATAAGGTTTGTATTAGATTATAAAACAAATAAATTACAGAAGTAATAGGACTTGGAAATTTAGAAATCCTGACATTAAGGAAAGATCCTAAAAGAAAATTCAATCTCATAGAAAAAAAATTAATTGTATATTTTTGAAAATTCAATGCTATGGCAGGAAAATAAGAATTTTAAATAACATACTTATGTAACATAATTGGATCATTCACTGTTATGACATTAATTACAATCAGGATCATAGCAAGTAGATTGCAGGCTCTTATCCTTCTAAAAATGTAATTGGGAATCACAGGAAATCAGGTAACTTTTGGATGCTTTTGGCTTAAAAAATTCAGGCTTGTTATGTGCATACTGTATACTGACTCAGGGGTTTTTTAATATGTTTTTTGGCTTCAACAGTCATAAAATAAAACTGTATTTTTCACTTTCATTGGTCTTCATACTTAATGCCCTCTACCTGGGCTTTAAACAAACTTGCCAACATATTTTTTAGGTTATCTCCACATATAGTTAAAATGAAATTGTAAGACAATCTTTTTGTTTTATCTATTTTTTCAATCTCATCACCAATTACCAATGTGTTGTTGTCGGACACATAAAAGAATTACGCAGATCTGACCTCTAGAGTTTATGACCTTCTCCCTTTTTAGACCGTAAGCCCTCTATTTCACTCATCTTCCTAAAACATACAGCAAAAAAGCAGTGGATATAGTAGATCTTTTATTCACTGAAATAAAATGAATCAATGAAAGGAAATACTGATTTAGACAATAATCTAGAAGCTATATGGATAGCAAAAAAGCATTAAAATGAGTACTTTATTTAACACTTATTAAGCACCAGTACAGTACCAGGTGCTATGTAGGATATAAAGGTAAATTATAAAGTATATCCTCTCTCAGGGATAATGACAAAGAATTAAGGTCAGACAACATGAGTAACCCTTGCAAAGAAGTAAACAAAAGGTTGGTGGCAGAATGGGGGTAGTCCCAGTAAAATGCTCAATTATACAAATGAGCATTATCCTAAAGATATATTGTACAAAATACTAACATAATTTTAAATTTTCTAGTAAACACATTAAAATGAAATAAGAAACAAGTAATATTAATATCACAAACATCATTTCAACATGTAACATAAAAATTGTTTTCAGAAATTTTACATTCTTTTCTCTACTATACTTACAGCAAATCTCTATTTGGACTAGACACATTTTAAGTGCTCAATAGCCACATGTGGCTAGTGACTACCATCTTGGAAAGCACAGATATAGATTCTTATGTAGTCTAATAATGAGAAGTCAGAAACATATTGGGGAGGGGAGGCTAGATGTAGCTATAAGATATTAAAGTAAGCTTTTACTAAGGTTGTAAAGCCAGAAAATCATGAAACTTATCAGTATCACAGAACTTATTCATTTGGACATTGCGGTTAGACATTCAAAATAAACTGTATCTTTTATATTCCTATACATGGTTGCATATCTAGAAAAACATACATACCAAAAAGAAGTGGTGAGGTCATTTTATCTTTGATTATGACAATTCAATGACTTGCTATACCATGTTTGAAATTATCCATTGG
>NW_012135636.1:2487646-2491230 GCF_000956105.1 Propithecus coquereli | reverse complement strand
AATAAGTATAAAAAGTGAAAAAAAACAGATTTTCTTTATATGTGCCATTCAATTTGTTTAACAATATATTTAGATTTGGGAAACAGAAGAATCACCAGACAGATACTAAGCAGGAATCACTGAAACACAATGTTAGTTCTAATGGATGGATGATTGTGTTTGGTCTTTTGAAACTTTGAAGTATAGGTAAGTCTTGATCACACAAATTAATAAATCCTAAAGCTGGAGTTAACAATAACCATTACACCCAAATTCTGCAGCTTAGCCCAGCCAATTTTTCAAAAGGTCAGGTTGTGAACTGGAGAAGATCAGGGAGGTCCACCGCATAGCTTTGTTGCCAGGCATCTCTCGTCTGGATTGTTGCAGGCATTTATTAGTATTCGTCAGCAGACTCAACAAAGCAAACAAGAAATTCAAGCACGAATAATAAAATGAAATGCTGCTATATAACCCTTTGTCATTCAGCAAATATGGGACTTTTTAGCTACATTGTTCCTAAACCTGGGTTACTACTTTAATTTTTCTCCACAGTGCTGACTGAATGAGTATGCATGTGTGTTAAATGCAGAGCTCCCCTAACAACTGCAGGACTGCCATTTAATCTGTTGGTAGATGGACCATTTCCTGTGGGAACCCTAGCTATGATTTCCAGATCCACCAAATAAATCTCAGATTAAGATTCCAAATGAAACCTGCCTTTGGCAGATAAAAAATGTCAAGATGGATATAAACAGTAAAATTATAAATTATCTAGGTGTTGCATGACAAACCAATGCTCAATTTTTTTTGTTGACATGTACCCAGATATCAAAACTATATGAGACATTCATCAAATGTCACACTTTCATAATATTGGAGGCATCATTAAAACTGTTTGACTAAGGACCTCAAAGTGTTTAAGCAGTAGCTCAAAAGTATATTTGTGCAAAGTAGAAGAATAAATTTACATATCAGCAGCAGCTCATAAGGGATGGGTAAATATTCTGTTTATCTCTCATTGTAATTCAGGTTACTTTAAATACAAGGTTTTAGGAAATCATTATACTCTATATGGCATCATTACATAACTTTCTATGCAAATGTATGTTTTATTCAAATTTACCATTTGTTTCTGAAAAAAAAAACCCAAAAACAAAAAGAAAAGCATAAAAAGAAAAGGTAGGACTGCTATTTCATTAATCAGCTGTGACTGCTAAACTAGTGCTTTGTTAGTCAATTATACTAGAGCATCATCAGACTTTTGTTAAGAGTTAGCATTTTAAATTTTTTAAAAATCATTAAATACTTCAGACAAAAAAGCCTCAGAAAAGTAAATTTGTTTTTTGATAATATGTTCATTTCAAATGATTTGGGGGAAGGGCAGAGACTTTTAAGAATAAAAAGATAATAAAGGGCCAATATTGAACATCTTAGAAAGCAAAAGGGCCTATTAAAAATGCAGAGGAAGTCTCTAGTGCTAGTTTCCACTGCATTCTCAGGAGATTAAGGACTGCTTTTTTAATGAAATTTTTTTTTTTTATCTTTGCTCTTCTTACCTGGACTAATGCAGCCTTGTCCTGATCTTAAACTCTATACTAGTTGATTATAAAATATAGGCAATGAAGGTTTCTGAAAGGAAACAATCAGATTTGCTGAAATGTAATCATTACTTTTTTCTAACTTTAAACTCTTAAAAAGCAATTGAGTAAAAGGCTTCAATGACTTCAAATTTTGCAAAATTTGATTTTTTGATAAAAATTTTAAAACGATCTAATTTACTTAAAATAAAAATTCTTTCAAATTCTAACTTCTTTACACTTACAGTAATCTGTAGAAAGGATACAGAAAACTCTATCATACTCCATATTCCAAATCTTAGAGTTTGTATACAAGCCTGAAATCTTAAGGACTACATAATTGTTCTGTCTTCCCTGTCATATTTCTTTCCTCCAATACTTGCTGTTGGTTCAAGGAAACTAATGCTAACTAAACCCTATCTATGTTAATCTGCTAGTGATTGATAATAATCTGAAAATTTTGAATTTTCTAGGTGAGAGAGAACATAAAGAAGAAAATAAAGGTATCTTGTGTTTAACTTTACACATTCAGTTTCTATACAAGTATAATTTTATCAATATGAACTGACCAGTTTGCACTTTTCACACATTACCATCTTAATTTTATAGTACTAAATGGTTATGATTATGAAAACTAGTATCAGTCAAAAATAAAAATCAAAGTCAAAATATGATTTTCTAAAAATAATTACTTTTTACCTTATATCTTTCAGCAATTTTACCCATTTGTCAAAGGGTTATTATCAATTTTACCTAAAAGCTAGAAATTAGAATATTTTTAATTCAATCATTAAGACTATAAAATAATCTAGTTAACCAATTTCAAAATCTTGAAGTCTGATTTGTTCTGTTTGCTTTTTCATATTCCCTGAAACAAGCAAAACACAAAGAAAAAATTATATCTGAAACTTTCCCCACAAAATAATAACACGGTAACAACCTATAGTGTGATAGGTTGTTTTGATTCAAATAAAACCAAACCACTAAAAGTTAGAGTATTTGGTGAATCCTCCCAAATTTTTTTTAATTCTACTAGCATAGATATATTTATAACCAAAAAGTAGTGAATGAATGTACACTAATATATATAATTTTTCTATTTAAGAAATATTTTTTTAAAAGTATTTAGAATACCTTTAAATCTAGGAAGTCACATCAGTCCTACTCTATAGACAACCTGCACCGACTCTGTAAATGGTCTTAAATTTAGTCTATATAACAATGTATATTGATCCAGATCTCCTAAATCAACAAAATGCCAATACACACTCAGAACTTTATAGTAATCATACTAAGGAGACCACAACAGTCACCTTAAATATGATAAATTGAAATTCTAATGTCTACAAAAATTAAAGATTCAATAATACTATATTAAGATTTGCATTGTAAATATGTATTAGAAGAAGTGTTCCGGCATGAAAGGCCATAACCAGAAATGAAGGAGGATTTTTATTGAAGAGCTCAGATCTCAAGGATGGAGAATGTAAAACAAGGCAAAAAACTTCTGACAAATCTAAGTAGTTTTTTTCTATTTCAAAAAAAAGGTTGTATTTTCATGGCCATAAATAAATTTGAAAGAGCTTGCATTTAAAAGTAGAGTTGGTATTTCTTTAAATCAAAGAAATAGAGTCACAAATTCTATAAAGAAAGGAGCATACCAATAATAGAAATGCGGGAGAGGAGGTCCTAGTAAGAGAAATTTACCATTTTTGATACTTATTCTTCTTGGTAATGACCACTTCTATAAAATGGAGGACCAAAGATGTAGTAAGAATTCCACAAAAAGAGTGGAGGCTGAACTGACTTAAAACACTATTTAAATTTAGTTAAGAGAGAAAGAAAGAAAACAAGAAAGGAATGAGGGGGAGAGAGAACAAGAAAGAATCATGTTATCTCACAAACTTTTCACTTATTAAGAATTTAGGGGTAAGTTCATCAGTTGTAACAAATGTACTACTGTGGTGTGGAATGTCGATAGTAAGGGAGGTTGTGTGTATGTGGGGGTGAGGGATATACGGGAACTCT
>NW_012135636.1:2481944-2483891 GCF_000956105.1 Propithecus coquereli | reverse complement strand
AATATGATCTGTGAATAGGGACATAAACAACAGGCACATCATTATTTGCCTTCTTTCTCTTTTTTGTACATAAATTGAATAAAATTCTTTTTGAGTTCTTTAAAAGAATGTTTACTTGCTTACTTAAATAAAAATATAGCTTAAAATATAGCAACAAATGAGTTTCCAACTTTATCACAAACTTGAATATAGAGAATGTACCAAAATTAAGTGTCACCATAGTTCATGCACTAAAACTATTAATTTTGCATTAAAAACCTTTAACCATCTTACTCAGATATTATGTATTGCAGCTTTATACACAACTCAATAAGTGAAGTGGATCCTAAACTCATAACAAGCAGCCTAAAGTCACAAATAAGAATAGAAATTACTAATGGTAGGAACAAACAGTAAGAAAATTTATCTAACAGTATGGAAATCAAAAACAAACGTAGAAATCAGAAAAAGGTACTCAGAAAATATAGCATCTTTCTATACCTCAACAGAATGTGTAATTATTAACTTATTTAGTACAATGAGTACAGAACAGTCCCCCAAAATGGCCTTTAACCTTCTAAAAGAGGTAACAACACGGTTAATACATGGTAAAAAGGAGTCCTGTTGGGGAAAGGGGAACCGAAAAAGGAAGAGATGGGTACAGTGTTTTAGTAAGAATCCTATTTTTTAAGTTATAAAACTGAGAGGAAATAAAAAAAGAGATACAAAAAGGTTTAAGTATCCAATTATATGTAATATTATATTCAAAATGATTAATTTCCCAAGGATTCCAAATTTCAATACTTTGCTATAATGGATCTTACATCTCCCTCTCTCCCTCCTGTATGTGTGCTGCTCTACCCACTTACCCATCCATCTATCTGTCTGTCTGTCTAACTCTTTTCAGATTGTCTCTCAGTCAGTTTGTCTTCACATTCTCTTTCAAACTGTGTTTCTCTCTCTGATTGTCCTCTGCCTCTTAGGCTGTGCCCCTTGTCTGTGCATATCTGTGAATATTCTCTTCTGTCTCTCCCTGCGTCTCTGACTCTGTCTTTATGTCTCTCTCTGTCTCTGTCCCAGAGTGTCTTTCTCTGTCTCCACCTGCACATCTCTGCATATCTCTAGCTCTGACTGTCTCTGTCTCGGTGTGTCTTACTGTGTGCATGTGTCTCGATATTTATATAATGTCTCAGTCTGTTTCTCTGTGTGTATGTGTCTCTTCTGATCTACATCTTTCTCCTTGGCCTCCGTGTATGTGTCTGTCTTTCTCCCATTCTCTCTATCTCTTCCTCCTTACTCTGTGTGTCTGTTTCTCTGGTGTCTTTTTCTTTCTCACTCTGGTATTTCTCTCTCTCTCTCTCTCATCTCTCTCTTTCTCTGTGTGTCTCTTGTCTCTGTGTGTATCTGTGCATATGCCTGTGCCTCTGTCTGTCTGAGTGGGTTTCTTTTTTTCCTGTCTCTCTCTCTCTCACTGTACATCTCTGCCTCTTTATCACTGTCTCTCTTATCCTGGTATCTCTCTTTCTCTCTAAGTCTCTGTGTCTCTTTCTATGTGCTTCCATATGTGTGTCTGTGTCTCTGTGCATCTCCCTCTTTAAATATCTTCCTTCTTATGTCTCTTTCTGTGCCTGTTCCTTTCTCTGAAGTCCTCTGTATGTGTCTCTCTCCTAGTCATTCTCTCAGTTTCCTCCCTCTGTGTTTTTGTAGGCAGGTGTGTTTCTCTCTCTTTCCCCGTGTCTTTTTTCCTCTTCCTCTCTCAATGTCTCTTTTCTGTGTGTCTCTTTCTCTGTGTGTATGTGTGTGTCCCTTTCTCTGTGTGTATGTCTCTTTCCCTGTGTGTCCTTCTTTGTGTCTCTTTTGTAATCTGTGGGTATGTTTGTGTGTGTCCCCTTTGTGTGTACATGCACACTTGTCTGCCTTTAACATATTGGTTAGAACAAACACACTTCATTCAGTGCCTTGAACTAG
>NW_012135636.1:2474873-2480969 GCF_000956105.1 Propithecus coquereli | reverse complement strand
TATAGCAAGACATGTAGAAAATACAGTCTTTAATAACCTCTGGAGTATTTTAAAACATGTCTTACAGGCCTTAATGTGCTTAGTAATATACTATTTAAAACCATAATTTTATCCCTCTGCAATATACAGTCACTCTTCCTCATCATTTACCCAGCTAATGAATGCCAGCAATTAGTAAAATGTAATCCCATTGCACAATCATTTTAATGCTTTTAGCACTCAGAAAAGTAAACACCAAATTAATACTGCTCAAGCCATATCAGATCCTAGTTGGAAGCAAGCAATTATAGTTCAGCTCCTCAGGTGTAATTAAATGATTGGAATGATTTAGTTCCATAAATGCAAGTTAATTCATAAGCAAGCAACAAATATACTGGGAGTAATTACAAGAAACATTGACAGTCTAAGCAGGGCAAGTTCTTTTATGTGACTGAAGTAGTAATATGCTGCCCTCTACTGGGCATATAAGTGATTATCTCAGGCCAAAAACAAAAAAAAAACACAATAAAACCTAACTTTTAGAAAGCCGCTAGACAAAATAATAACCAATATTAATTTAGTTTCACCCCTTATTCTAAAAACTTAAATGTATGGCTCATATTATGATAATTTATAGACACCCAGATAATTAATGCTTTTTCCAATAAAGCTCTGAGTCCCCAAACACACCAGGTAATTCCTATACTTTTAATGAAACCAAATCATGCTTATATAACATCGACAGACAGGCTGCAAGTGAAACTTCCTGTACCCATCTGGACTGCCAGTCAATGCCTATGTTCTCTCAATGGTAAAACCTAACTGGAATGCTACAGTTAATAACTAAACTATGTTTTTATACGTAGTAAAATTTGCATGAAAAATATAAAACAAAATAATCAATATTATTGTGATTTTACAAAATGGTCTCAAATTCATTGTTTTTAATAAACTTCAACAATCAAAACAAAACCATGAGCACTGGCACAGCTGTCATTATAAGCATATATTAAAATGTAGAGAGTAACAAGTACTACACAAAATAAAATGCATCCTGGTCTTACTTAAGCCATTCCCAACTTTTTACTTTTTTAGGGTAAAATTCGGGACAAATGTATTTGTATACTCATTACTTGGATAGCCCTTAACTTTTCACACTAAACTTTCAGACGCTCATTTATTATACTTTTAAGTTATGCTATAATCAGTAAGTCTGTGTTAAAAACATATGCTTGTAGCACTAGACCCAATCAGTACCATCCCTTTGTCTTTCTGCAGAATTGAACATGTTCTCTAATAAAATACTGCAGTTAGCACAATAAATGTTTACTTCTTCAATAAATGCAGATGGTATTAGCAAAAAATAATGCTTAACACTACACCAATATTTTGGGGGAAGGAGAGAGCATTAAATTAATGACCGTCTAATTTGTTTTCAAATGCATTAAAATAATCACATACAAACGATAAAAATAAATCAAAATATTAAGAAGTCCTGTCACTAAGTTTAAAATGTACAGCACATTTGCTTTGCCCTTGATGTCACAGTCTTATTTTTCAATTCATATCTTGTACACTGTAAGTTAATTGCTTTCGGAAAGTACTTATTATTCATGTAAAAATTAATGTGCCAATGTGTTTAAATCCTCTTAAATGACCATTCATGCATCTTTCTTCTTTAAGTACCAATGAAATCTGTCAAAGACATCAATGCAAAATGGTCTTAAAGGAAAGTTCTAATAGACATTTTTTTCAGCTAACACAAGATTTTCATATTCACCAACTTTACTTAAATTCCATTAATTTTTTAAGCTACTTTTAATAAATTCACCAAGTAAAATTTTTAGGCCCCATAGTCTGTCATTTGTGTTCCAGCTGACATTATGAATATTAATAACAGTGTTATCCTGATTAAATAGGCTTCATATGAAATCCCTGTGAATCCTATAGCTCAGACATCTCATTTTTCCAACTCTTTATGAATTTGGATTCAGACATTAAACTGGAAAAATCTTAAAAAACAGATTTAGTGGTACATTTGCATATTATTAAGCAAAAATTAGATGTTTTAATGATTCAAACAATTAAAACATATATCTACATATAACAGGAGTAGACGATTTCTGTAAACATGCAACATATTTTACACTTCTATCCTTTTTAAGACAAAGGATTAAGACTAATAAAATGCTAATTCCTGTCCTTACCTTAAAGATTTGATATTAAGAACTTGCTTTCAGTCAAAAATTATATATTAACATTAAAATTAGTGAGAATGATTTACAGTAGACAATCAGATAAGTTGAGTTTCTTAATCAAAATGCTATAACTTACTACATTATAGATAAAACATAAATTAATTACTTTACCATTACTAATCTGTACCAGGTTCAAGAAGCAAAGTAAAATCAATTTACAACTAAAGTTTGTTTATAAATTATGCTGGAGAAAATTACCTACATTAAAAAAAAACTCTAATATAACCAATAGGACATATCATATTAGCATCTGTTAAATTAAAATCTTCTCCATCACAGATTCCTAAGTTTATTCCTCTAGGTTATTTTTTTTCTTTTTTATTTTTTTAACTACGATCCAGACATCTAGGGTATCTCCAAATTATTTTTAATTCTAAGAAATTTTCAATATAATAAAAAAGGAAGTGAGTCATATGATGTTGAAGAAAAATGAATAATAATTCAGGTAACTGCATACCCTTTTCTCCCTACGTCCCTGGGAATCTCAATATATCTGACAAAGTTTCCTACATTCACCTATCAAAAAAAATGTAGACTGAAAAAATTTAAACAAACATCTCTATGCTCTCAAATGTGACTTGACTTTCCTGTTTACTCAGCATTAAAATACTTCATGAAACAAAATTTGTTCTTTGACCAGTTTAAAATTTCTAATCAGCCTAAAAAATTATAAGTAATTCTGACATTTACTCTTTAAAATTAAATAATGCCTTTTTGATAAAGAAGCATTTAAAAATGGGATTTCATTGCCCAATGTAATAGCATCCAGGATTTCTTAAAACTCATTTTAAATAGGAGATGTTCTTCCTACCTTCCTCCACAAAGCCACATTCTAACAAAGGTTTTTGACTGACTTTGGTTGATGGCATATTTTTCGTATTTCCTTAGCTTAATAACAAATTTGTATAAATTGAATCCAAGTATCAAACTAGGAATCATTTATAATACTGCATTTTATCCAACTATAACTCTAGAAAAACTCTGAATTTTTTATTTCCTGGATTGAGAAATGTTGATTATCTCTGCATTGAAATAGTTTCATTAAATGGCCAAAGGAGAGCACTGTATTTCGGGGAGGCAAATGTTTTATCACGTAACACAACATATATAATATAAGCACATGTCCTACTATTGGATTCTCATCTTATTATACAAAAATCTTTCAAACTTTCACAGCCTCCGCTATATTCTCTCACCAAAAGAATTCTGTTCACCCAGTGTGCCCACTCCCTACCAAGCTCCAGACCACTCGAGTTTCTCAGAGCTGGGGAAAGTAAGAGAAGTTCAGGGATAAAGGGTAAGGGATAAAAGTGGCCCTGTACCATAGCTATAAAAATTTAAAAAGTATATACTATTTGACCCCACAGTTCCACTACTAAAAATATTTACAAAAATTCATAAAGCATATTTTTATGTATAAAGATACTCAATGAAGCACTGTTAATTTCTAAGAGCAAATACTTATGCTCCAATCATACTGGACTTCTTTCTGTTTCTCAAACACACCAAGCTTATTCTTGACTCAGCTTTTATATTCGCTATTCCCTCTGCCTAGAAGTCTCTTCTCCAGATTCCTAAGCCATTTTTCTCATTATTCAGGCCTTGCTCAAAAGTTATCTCTTTAAAAAGGTTTTGCGTGCCCATCCTATCTAAAATAGAAACTCTTCTCTCATCACATTTCCTAAGCTACTGCCTTCATGAAACTGGTTTGTTTAGGTTTTATTTCATTGTTTTTCATATGTCTCAGCAAACTATGCATATGAAAGTTACATGTAAACAGGGCCCTTGATTTTCTCCTCTATCCCTGTATCCTTAGAAGAGTATGTGGTATAAAATAAGGACTTAGTATATATTTCACAAACAGACAGGTGGATGGACAGATGGAGGGACAGATGACTAGCAGGAAACTAGAACATAAATGTCCATCAATAGAGAATTGGTAAAAATAAAATGTGAATCAACCATATAGCAAATCCATATGGTTTATATCACAAATGCAAGAGATCTATGTGTACTATCTATAGAAGATTCTCTCAACAAATATTTGTTAAGCACCTATATACTATGAACCAGACACTGTTCTAGAAGTTAGATACAAAATAGTGAATAAGAGAAGCAGATTTCCTATGCAAATATATCCTTGGTTAAAAGGCATAAAACGTGGATAAATTAAAAAACAGAAAAAATGTAAAAGTAACTTGTATACATACTTGAATACGCACGGTATGTTTTTTCTAGAAAGATAGATAGGAAACTATTACCGGTGGTTAGTCTAAAGAAAAGGCCAAGAGTTGGGGTGTAGAGACTGAGAAAAGGAAGGAAAGAAAATTTATATTTCACCTTATATCTGTATATGTAATTTGACTTTTTTAAAGTGTTCGTGTATTACTTTTAATCTAATAATTAAATATTTATAAATCACCTTGGAATTTCATAGGAAACCCTGGAGGATGTTACATTACAACTGAGAGATCCAAAAGGAAGTGACCTTTATAACAACCTTGAAACTTTGAAAAAAGTATTACCTTATTAACCTTCTATAATTATACTTCATTATGGTTGTTTGCCTGTAAGCTTGCTTGTTTGCTTGCTTGGTTTAAGTAGAGTAAAAAGTTCAAAATAACATGTATGGCAAGAATTTTTTTGAATAGAGAAGTTCAAAATGTATGAGTTTTTGAGAATTAAGAAAATGTTTCCCAAAACCACATTTCTTAGTTCAGTTAGGGACTATTTACAATAGTCTGAGACTTCTGGAGTGTAAAGTTTAAACAATTTCTAATGAAGATAAACTGTTTTATATTATGACTATTGTATGTCTATTATGGATACTTTTCCTCTGTTATATGCTTTAGTGTTCAAAAATTGCTATCAAAAGACTACTTACTTCCCATTATTGAAGGTCAGTGTAATGGTTAATTTTATGTGTCAACCTGACTGGGCCAAGAGATGGCCAGATAGCTGTTCAAGCATTATTCTGGGTGTGTCTGTGAGGGTGTTTTGGGATGAGATTAACATTTACATCAGTACACTGGGTAAAGTGGATTGTCCTTGCTAACGTGGGTGGGCCATTCAATCAGTTGAGGGCATGAAAAGAAAAAAAGGCTGACCTCCAGAAAGCAAGAGGGAACTCCTCCTGCCTTACTGCCTTGCACTAGGACATCAGTTCTTTCCTGCTTTCAGACTCCAAAATATGGACTTTTTTTAGGTTCAACCTTGCTCATCTTCAGACTAGAACTACATCATCAGCTCTCCGGGGCTGCCAGCTTGCTGATTGCAGATCTTGGGACTTACTAGCCTCCATAATCACGTAAGCCAATTCCTTACAACAAATCTGTGTGTGCGTGCGTGTGTGTGTGTGTGTGTGTGTGTGTGTATCTCTTATTGGTTGTTTCTCTGGAGAACCCTAACCAATATAGTCATAAAAGGACATCCAATTAAGAAGACATAAATATTTGGTATTTCAAATATATGGCTTCCACATTTTCAAAATTTGGAGGGTAAAACAACATATCATTTTGAGTAATACAGTAGTCTTCAGTGCCAGTTGCAAATGATGCTTTGAAAATGGATATAGAACTGCTCAGCCTACTGATTAAAAAAAGAAAAGCAAAATTTAAAAATTAGTATTATTTTCAGAGGACTAATCATTTTCCAGGATTTTCCAAAATATCCTGAAATGTTTTGCCCTAAGCAAACTAAGCTAAATCACTTAATCTAGCACAGAACAAAATATAAAAACAAAGTCTTCTAACAGAATAGTTTCTCCAGGGAACAAACAGTCTGTTTTCTTAAGATTCATGTGGGTGCCAAGTTCTCATGCAGTGACATACTATTCTTCACACAAACACTTACAATTTCC
>NW_012135636.1:2462052-2464268 GCF_000956105.1 Propithecus coquereli | reverse complement strand
AATTCTCTATATAAAGGCCCTTTCTGCCTGAATGTTTTTTGTTTTCTGTCCTATAATGTGACTGATACATCTTCCTCATCTTCTATGGCAGGAAGTCAATGAATTATGATAAAACTGGAGGGGAAGAACTAAAAAGCAGACATGTAAGCATGCTATATAGAAATACGGAGGTACATTTCAAAAGGATTGGCCAGAAGATTTTATAATAAGCCTCTTAAAATTTTGACTGTTTCAAGAAATGGGCAAATAAAACATTCTGAAGATGGATAACAGTGATGGTTATATAACAATGTGAATGCTACTGAATTATACACTTAAAATGGTTAAAATGGTAAATTTTGTTATGCATATTTTACTACAATAAAAAAATCAGAAAAAGATTTTAAGATACAAGAGTTTTACTGCTTCACACCAATATATGACAGCATTTCATAACAAAATGCACTGTGAACTAAATATGAATAGAATATCAGTTCAATAAAAACCAAACTTTCAGATAGTCATCATAATTCTTTCCACTATCACTCTTTTCTCAGCTGCTTGGATGAAATTAGTCATACTACATAAGTTGACTCATCCCATAAAGGTTCACCATTCTATTTTCACAGTATAGTCCTGTGTACAATTTGTAGTTAAAAATTGAGTTCCAGTAAACACATTTTTACTATTACACTTAGGCTTCAACTAAACCGTTTTTAATTTACTTTTTAACTTTGAGATATAATTCACATTATGTAAAAATGCATCCATTTTAAGTGTGCATTTGATGAGTTTTGAAAATTGTCTACAATGATATAAGAAACACTGCCATTCATCTGTTTAAAAAAAAAAATGTGTCAGCATCTTTAAAAAAAAAAAAAAAGAATGAAAGAAACACTGTCATAAAAAAGTTCCCTTCATGCCTCTTTGCAATAAATCTACCCCACTCCCTAACCCCAGGCAACCACTAAGCTGTGTTCTTTTACTAGATATTAGCTGTCACTTTTAGAGTTCTGTAAAAATGGACTCACAGTACATATTTGAGCAGCTCCTGGCCAAAATGTGATTTTTTTTCAGGCTCAATCACAGGCACTTACAAAGGCTTTACCTGGCAGCTCTCACAGGGGGAAACTGGCCTTTCCACACTAGACTTTGCCCACCCAATGCCCTGTAGTCTCTAAAGAGAGTTGCAATCAAAAAAGTCAGTCCCCTCCTGGCCAGCCATCCTCATATGCATAGCTGCATTCCTAGCCCAGGCACTTTTAATCAAAGGCCTCTTTATTTGGAGCCTTTGGCCAGGAACTTAATCTATTTAACTGAGAGAGGAAGAAGGCAAGGGGGTTTAATCTTAAAGACACTTTTCTCCAGGCTGACTTAGTAAACCATACTTTTCCATTCCTAGCCCTTCCCCCTTTCTTTCCCCTGACCCCCATTTTCTTTGGGGCTCCCTCAGCAATGAGATGAGCCCCATGTCTGTGCTGATCCACCTTACTCTCAACCAGATGCATCATTCCATAGGAAAAATGTAAGAGCAGGGAGTCAACACTGCCTCTTACTTACACTACCACAGTAATTAAAGTCTTGACTGTTAATTCATTTTGGCTTATTATTTTATTGTTACTTTGATACCTGGCAGAGCAGCTCCTCAGCTCACCTGAGCCCCTGACGATACTCTTTTGTATCTGAATTTTTTCACTTAGCATAAAGTTTTTTGAGATTCATTCATGCTGTTTTGTAAAAACAGTAGTTTCTTCCTATTACTCAGAAGTATTCCATTGTATTGTATAAATATACTGCAATTTGTTTGTCCATTCACCTGCTAATAGATATTAGATTTGTTTCTAGTTGCCAGCTATTATGAATGTTCTGGTACAAGCCTTTTTGCAGATATATGTTTTCAATTCTCTTAAATAAATATCTAGAGAAGAATTGCTGGATCATATTAACTACATAAGAAACTGCCAAATTGTTTTCATAATACATACATGTGTGAGAGTTATAGATGATCTGTATCTTCCCTAATACTTTGTATGGACAGTCTTTTTAATGTTAATCACTCTCTTGTGTAGGTAATCATAACTCATTGATTTAATTTGCATCATCTGATTAATGATAATATACATCCTTTCAAGTGCTTACTGGCCATTCACAGATCCTCTTCTGAAGTGTCTATTTTTTATTGGGTTGCTTATCATATTACCAAGTGGTAAGAGTTCTTTATATATTCTGAATGCAAG
>NW_012135636.1:2460241-2462002 GCF_000956105.1 Propithecus coquereli | reverse complement strand
ATGATAGCTTGCTATAGGTCAGGTCCTGCATCTAGTAAGATTCTTTTTTGACTCTTTATTCAAGGGACCACAAACTCAAATCCCATTCTGGTTGAAAGAATTAAGCATTTGCTGGAATGCCCCCTGATACCTATCATTCCAAACTTTGAAATACTGACTAAAAGATTTTTAAAAATATTTTAAAAACATAGATAAGCTCAAAAGGAAGAAAGAGAAGTGTTCACATGTCAAAATCAAACATAACAGTGAATAGGACTTAAACTAAGTAGTCCATGAGAATATTGAGACCAAACAGGCTTAAGGGTTACAGTTGAACTATTCAGTCTCTCCCTTTCCTTAAATAACAATCAGATATCTCTAACCACCAGCACGATGTCTTAGCCAGACACAAGCCACAGGCCAAGTTTGGTGCAAAAGTTAACTATTTAACATTAAAATCAAGGTTGGGTGTGGTAGAGACTGAGGCAGGAGGATCACTTGAACCAGGAGTTTGAGGTTGCAGCAAGCTATGATTGGGCCACTACACTCCAGCCTGGGCAACAGAGCAAGAAGACCATGTCTCAAAAAAAAAAAAAAAAAAAGGATTAAAACCAAAAGCCTTTGCCATAGTGGGGCAGAGGAACCAAGTCTGTACTTAAGCCAGTCAACTGACATAAGCCTGCTTGGCTGTCTTAGAACCTTAGAGTGCAGCCAGAGATTTAAAAACAAAACAAAACCAAAAAAACAAAGGCATGAGGCAGACTCCAAAATAATTTCTTTTGAAAATAAGCTCATAACAACAACAACAAAAAAAAAACCTGTAAGATATATGAAAAAATCTGATATAAAGAAAAATAGTATAGACATACAGAAAAAAGAGGTGGGGATTCATACTTGAAGAACTAGAGATAGCAAAGCAATCTGAAATCGACATAGGCATAATTTTTCAATTGCCAAATAGATAAAGCAACAAAATCCATTAATATCAGGCAGTTATTAAATAAGCATACTCAGATTAAAAAAAGAACCAAGTAGAAATGACAAATATATTCACTGAAGTTGAAACTCAATAGATGAAGTAAAACTAGACCATAGAACAGTGGAACAGGGAATTAATGATTTGGAAATAGAAGTGAAGAGATTTCCAAAATGCAGCACAAAATAATACAGTTGGAAAATATAAAAGAGAAGAAAAGATACAATAAAAAGCTCTAACATATGTTTAATAAGGATTAGAGAAAAGTAGGACAGAAAAAAGATGGAGAAGCAAAATAATTATACACCAATTAGTGTAGAAAATGTGTCCCAGGGAGAGAATACCTGAATAAGGAAAGCAAGATCACATAATTCCTATGGAGATACATTCTCAGCATCATAATCTGGCAAAGTTCTTTCATTGTCTTCAAACTCCCTGAAACTATGACACTTCTATGTTACTTTGTTAGCTGCAAATCATAGAGTGATATACATAATAACTTTCATAATACTAAGTAAGGGATGTTTAACAATCGTAAGCCTGTTGATCATTATCCTGTTTCATCAACCTTTATATGAAACACAAGGAGTCACCAATATAACTGCATGTTAATATCTAGTATGATACCATTTCTTCATTTTTTACAGTCCAGCACTATCACTTGCATGCCTCCTGTCAACCAACTTGGTCAAAACTGTTTCCAAAAATCAAAATACATGGCAGAAAGCAAAGCCACACTCACAGGCTGAGAACATTTAGTACAGTACTCTGTAATCTTAGTTATCATTGGGTAAGAGCATCTGATA
>NW_012135636.1:2458810-2460191 GCF_000956105.1 Propithecus coquereli | reverse complement strand
AAAAAGATAAGAATGTTACTTCTTTCAAGAAAGTTTCATCTCTATCTTGTATTGACTTATGTAATATAATGATTACTGCAAAATGGCTGTATGAGTAACTTGACATTTTATACTACTAATTCTGTAAGAAAACCTTTTATAAACTGCAAATAAAATGAAGGGAAACCAAAAATTGAACTTAATCCTGTCATAAATATTAAAACTATTATGAAAAGACAATCAAACATTATATGCCTCTTTATGGAAGTATGTATCACTAATAAGTATTACCCTGGGGTGGGAACAGGAGATGGGGGAGAGGAACAGGATTCACAGGACAGGCAGAATATGGGGATATAGATGAAACAAGATTAACCCAGCACAAACCACAAAGGATAATTATTAAAGCTAGGTAATGTGTACATAAGCCCTTGTGATTCTGTTTTTCTACTTTTGTATACGTTTGTAATCTTCTATAACAAATAGTTAAAATATTTATTGCAAAATAAAAAAGAATATACAGTATTTGTTATTGTTATTTGTTATTTGGCAAAATTTGCTGAATAATTATTTCACAGAAGGGAAAAGAATATTTCCTTTTACATTAGAACGTTAGCAAAATCCCACGGTATCTCATGCCTGATATATATATGTGCAATAAACATTGTATAATACCTTTCATGAACATATACATATATACCCCACAAAATTCTATACTGCATGTCATTTAGAGAAAAGCCTACAAATTTAATTTTAGCATGTAGGAACTGAAAAAAAAAGTTACCAGCTAAGAGATATGTACTTTATTAAAATGCTTTGGAATTACTCCCTGACCTTAGATGTAACAATTTTCTAAAGCTTAAGACCTTATGTTACCAGAGACCTTGTGCACATGGGAAACAGGGTAGGTATATTCTGTCACCTTTAGCAAACATTTTCCTCACTAAGCTACTTAGAGGCCATCTGCTACACCCTGAAGCAACATACCAGTTACTGCTAGTTACTTGCAATGTAAGTAATCATGCTTATCATTTTTGGAGTGTGAACTAAAATAAAATTTTAAGGCTCACCCCCCGACCAGCTGACTAAATGGACCCCCTCGTGGCCAAAGGAATATCCTAAAACTAAATTGCCTGCCAGGAGGAAGGAGGTCAGACATGCTTTATCATGCCACCCTCCCTTCTTGGTGACATCCTTTGTAACCCATTAACAGGCCTAAGGATATGCAAGACAAACCTGCAGGTCCTCAATTTACATAACAAATCTATGTCCAGTGGCTTATCTCTGATAAAGAGCTCTTTATGTTAAAACATTCCAAGCCTTTAGACAAAGCTTCATGTCTTTAACCAATTACAGGCCAAAGAATCTTTAAACCCACCTATGACCTGTAAGCCCCCCCCCC
>NW_012135636.1:2439332-2447919 GCF_000956105.1 Propithecus coquereli | reverse complement strand
TGAAATCAGGTATTACACATCCTATAACTTTGTTATTCTTTTCTAATATTATTTTGGCTAGGCCCTTAGCATTTCCATATAAGTACTAGAATGAGCTTACAAAGTTCTTTTTTAAAAGCATGCTGGAATTTTGATGCAGATAGAGTAATTAAGAAAGAATTAAAAGCTTAACCATACTGAGTCATACAATCCAGAAACATGGTATATCCATTTTTATCTTCTTTAATTTCTCTCAGAGATGTTTTATAGTTTTCAGTACAAAGGTCTTGCATGTATTTTATAAAATGTATCAAAGTATTTCAGGCTTTTTGATGCTATTATAAATGTAATCATTTTATTTGATTTTTCCAAATATTCTTTGATATACATAGAAATAAAAGTGAATTTTGTATATGGTTTCTGAATCTCACCACTTCCCTAAATTCACTTAAAAATTCTGCTCACTTTATTACAGAGACTTTTTATATACAGGATCATGTCACCTGCTAACAAAGATATTTTATTATATGTCTTCTTTTCCAGTCTGTCTACATGCTTTTATTTCTATAAAGCCATAGTACTTAAGACAATGTGATACTGGTGCAAGGATACAGAAATAGACCAATAGAATAAGGAGCCCAGAAACAGATAAATATATAGAGAGAGTCACTTGATTTATGGCAAATGATGCACTGCACTTCAGTAAGGAAAAGTGGTCTTTTCAATAAATGATACAGGGCTAACTGGATATCCATAAGGAAAAATTACCCTTGATCTCTACTTTATCCTATACCAAAAAGTTATTCTGAGCTAGATCACAGATCTAAAAGTAAAATCTGAAGCAACCAAGTTTCTAAGAAGAAAACAAGGAAGAAGATCTTATTGACCTTGGGATAGGCAAAGATTTCTTTAAAATGACACATAAAACATTACTCTAAAAGATTAACCAATTGGACTTCATTAAAATTAAGATTTTCTGTTCATCAAAAATACCACTATGAGAATGAAAAGGCAAGCTACAGACTGGGAGAAAATGTTTGTAACATGTTTAACTGACAAAAGATTCATATTCAAAATAGTGTCATCCCTCAGTATACATGGGGGAGTGGTTCTAGGACTCCCACGTATACCAAAATCCACACATACTCAAGTCCTGCAGTAGGCCCTGCAGAATCCACCTATACAAAAAGTCGGCTGGTGTAGTGGCTCACGTCTGTAATCTCAGTGACTTAGGAGGATGAGGAGGGAGGATCACTTGAGCCTGGGAGTTTAAGACTAGCCTGGGCAACATAGCAAGATTGCTTGAGCCCAGGAGTTCAAGACCAGCTTGGGCAATACAACGAGACCCTCTCTCTAAAAAGTTTTAAAAATTAACCAGGCATAGTGGCATGCACCCATACTCCCAGCTATGTGGGAGGGTGAGACAGGAGGATTGTTTGAGTCCAGGAGTTAGAGGCTTCAATGAGCTATGATAATAGCATCATTTCACTCCAGCCTGGGTGACAAAGCAGATCCTGTCTCTAAAGGAAGAAAGAGAAGAAAAGTTGGCTATCCATATAGGTGGGTTTCATATCCCACCATGGCTATTAAATATATTTTCAATCTGTGTTTGGTTGAAAATTGAATAAAATCCAGGTATAAGTGGACCTGTGCAGTTCAAACCTGTGTTGTTCAAGGGTCAACTGAATATTTTTTAAAAACTCCTACAAATCTATACAAGACAGACAACACATTTTTTTCTGTTAATGGCCAAATAAACAGAACTGTCACTGTGGTAAAGATGTAAAACAACTGGAACTCTTGCATTCTGTCTTACCCATGTGACATAAAAGTTGGCTAATAAAACCTAACTAAAACAAGGCCTGGCCGAAGCTATGAAGCTTTTGGAAATAATGTAAGCCAGAGATAGCAGGGACATTCTAATCTCTAAAAACTAATTTAGTATTCCTTACTGACCATTCCTTAGGCAGGAAGCCTAGAGACTAGTCAAACTATTTGGGTCTTGGCAAAACCACATCTTCCACCTAAGGATGTTGCTAAGCCTGTAAATAAAGTTTAGGGGGAAAAATCTAAATTCGAATAGGGCCATAAGCCAAAATAATCAATAAAAGATTTATAATCAATCATCAGCCAGGCAGTGACTCTAGGTCCTAGAATCTAGGACATTTATGACCTCAATGCTCAAATTATTTTAGAATTACCCTTGCTACTGACACAGGAAGGAAGACAAGAGCCTTGAGCAGAAATCAATCCCACACCTCAGCAGACTCTTGGGAAAACATCAGCAGAGATTAGAAAGCTGCCTGATGCAAGTGTTCAATACAGTCCTTTTAAAAGGCTATAGCTAACTTGTATTAGACATTGGTAGAAACTGCACCTATTATCAAAGGTCATCAAACAAACAATTCTGGGGTAAGAAATACTCATCATGCCCCAGATGCCATCAAAGAATCATTCAGATAAGAATGCCACTCAGCAGAGCTCATTGATATCATAGAAATGTCATATGCAAGAGTGTGCTGCAGGGGTAAGTTCAGGAGGAGTTTATTGCAAACTGGCCGCTTCACTACCTTGGAAGCCACTGATAGAAATGTCCACTCAGGACTTCCCAGTAAGGATTGCCCTCGGATGTGAATCCTATGATCCTCTCCCAGCCAAAGAGCAATAGGCCACTTGGTCTAACAGTGAGAGTTCCTTAACCATAATGGAGTACTAAAGCCAGCTTGCAAAATGCCACTTATGTCTCTTTCCCACTTCAAAATAGGTGGTGCCATGTTTTTAGCTAGAAATTCAGCCATGGTCAAAGTATTTATATTGCGAAAAAAAAAATAAATGCTACAAACAAGAGCTTTTTCTTTTTTGGGCCAGAGAGCCAATACTTTACTATTTACCAGCATACCACTGCCTGCTTGAGGGCTGTGATGTTTTTTGAAAAATCAGCCATACACAGCTTATAGACAGTAAAAATGTCATACAACACGGTAAAGGTAAATCTGCACAATGGGCTTTTTGGGAAAGATCTGAATATTCACAAAAGCTTGGGTCATTCTGGTATGATCTGGCAAAAAGGTCTTAGGCAATTGAGCAATAAAATACATAGAAATCTCCATGAAAACATAGTAAAAAGTGTAAAGTGTTGGTTCAGTGGAGGGCTGGAATGCTGAGGCAAATGCCCAGTTAGACTTCTAGAATTAGCCTCTTGAGTTAATGAAATGAGAGAGCATTGGGTTGCTCAAGCAATATACAAAGATAGGAAAAATGGCAATATATCCCCTTGAGCTGAGTAAGACTGTATTAAAAGTCAAAGGGGAACATCAGCAAAATGGTAGACTAGAAAACTCCAAGCTCTTGATACCCCTGAGAAACAACAACAAAAACAACACAAACTGTCTGAACCAACTATGTTGGAGCTTTGGAAAACAGCTGGTTTACAGCAGCCAAAAATAACACCTAATCATGAAAAATGACAGGAAACTTTTATGGCATTTTTCATCACTTTTCCCCACCACCTCCCCTATGCAGTGGGGATCTTGTTCTGGAAGCGGTTCCTTCCCTCTAACCAGAGGAAGCACAGCAGACTTGATATGCAAATTACTGTGCATGTCTGTGCTAACCTGTCTGGAGATATCTGAAGGACTGACACAAGATGTTCCTCTCTTTCACCTAGGTCAGAACTCAAGACGGGAAAACAGCAGGCATAGTTTGGAAAAAGCTGCAAGATGACAAGAGACCCACAGAAGCCTGGGGCAAGAAATTACTGGTGGAGACATAAAATAGACCACATCTACAGCCTGGAAGAGAAGCTGGAGTGAGTCTCTCTGGGGAATTAACACATGACAAACAGCCAAGTACACTGGGAAATGTAGAAAGCCATCGAATGACCAGGTAAAACACATGTCCAGAAAAAGACCTGCTATCATAAGCTTTCACCTCAGGCTGATCCCTGGGCTCAAGCAAACCTAGCTAAGGGCTGAAGGAGTACCCCAGCACAGAAGGAGTACCCCAGCACAGAAGGAAGAGCCCCTGGCATTCAAGAAAATCTCTGTAAAACAAACATTAGCTGAACATGAGCTAAATGACCAGACATCACTGATCACATACAACAAGGAACAGTCTGCAAAAATAATTCGGAAAAGTCTCAAAAGTACTATTACAGCCTTCAACAGTTAAAAAAAACCAAAGAATCTGAATAGACATTTCTCCAAAAAATGGCTAATAGGCACATGATGTTCAACATCATTAGCTAAATCCAAATCAAAACCACGATATTACTCATATCCAATAGGATGGCTATTATAAAAAAATTGAAAATACCAAGTGTTGGCAAGGATATGGAAAAATTAGAACCTTTGTGTATTGCTGGTAGGAATGTAAAATAACAGAAAAGGACAAATACTTTACGATTCTACTTACCTGAGGTATCTAGAATAGGCAAATTCATAGAGATAGAAAGTAGAATAGAGGTTACCAGGAGCCAGGGGAGAGGGAATGGAAGGCTATTGCTTAAGGGGTACAGAGTTTCTGTTTGGGATGATGAAAAATTCTGGAAGTGAATAGTGGTAATGGCTGTACAACACTGTGAATATACTTAATGCCACTGAACTATCCACTTAAAGATGGTTAAAATGGTAAATGTTATCTTATGTATATTTTACTATGCACACACAAAAACAAGGATAGATCCTACCTGTGACTAATAATCAGTCCTCTAACTATACCATGTACCACACACACAAAAAAAGGTCAATAGTAATGGTTTCCAAATTGTGTGTCACGGTATCCCCAAACACTGTAGCAAGCACAAAGGGATTAAATATTTTAAATTTTCAAGAGAAACAATGACATCTGTTGAATATTCCATGAACTACTAGTTCATTGTTAGAACATTAGGTTTCATTCTTTTCAATGATATCGTATCTTTACAAATACGGGTTTTCAGCAATTACTGGGATAAAAAGCAAGTACCATGCAAAAATCAGTTTGGAACAAGAGAAAAGCTTAGTAACAGCATGAAAATAACACTAAGACACTAAGGGCATCATGAAAAAAGTTTGGGAACTTTTGCTTTAAGAATTCAGCAAGTGGGCCGGGCGCGGTGGCTCACGCCTGTAATCCTAGCACTCTGGGAGGCCGAAGCGGGTGGATCGCTCAAGGTCAGGAGTTCAAGACCAGCCTGAGCAAGAACGAGACCCCTGTCTCTACTAAAAATAGAAAGAAATTATTTGGACAACTAAAAATCTATGTAGAAAAAATTAGCCGGGCATGGTGGCACATGCCTGTAGTCCCAGCTACTCGGGAGGCTGAGGCAGTAGGATCCCTTGAGCCCAGGAGTTTGAGGTTGCTGTGAGCTAGGCTGACGCCACGGCACTCTAGCCCAGGCAACAGAGTGAGACTCTGTCTCAAAAAAAAAAAAAAAGAATTAAGCAAGTGTTCAGGATGATGGGGAAAGAAAGAAAGAGGAAGGAAAGGAAGGGAAGGAAGGAAGGAAGAAAGGAAGGGAGGGAGGGAGAGAGAATTCAGCAAGTGGACCATATTAGACCTCTACCAGGACTGCAGAGACCTACAAATGAGTAGTGACTGGAATGGACTCCTACTGTATTCTACAGTGTGCTTATACTTTAACAAAAGCAACTGCTAATAATTAAATTAAAGGTTTGCAACACGAAATCAATTATTAATATGGTCTACCTGGATATATTTCCTCTGGTTGTTATCTATGTACAAAAATGGGCAAAGAAATAAAATATTATAGGGACATAGCACATTCCTTACCATACTCAAAGTGACGGTCTCATTGAAAATTGGAGTGGGCAATTAGAAAATTTGTTACTCAAAATAAAGGCACATAAGGACATCAAGGGTTAATTCAACTAGGCCACTGTGTTCTAAGTTTAAATATTGAGAGGAAACAAAAACGGGACTCTGCAGAAAGGTTTCTAGGAACTTGAGGTGGTAACGAGGTGATGGAGGTGATATGATTAACAGCTTTATATCTTTCCCACCTCACAAATTTTTCTTTCATCTTGCCAAACCCAGGTGTGCCAGAATCAGGATAACAATATGCCAGCAGAGGGAGATATTACTGCACAAGACGCATTATCCCCAACACGCAATTTGATGTACATATTCCTAAGAAAACTTGAGAGTAGCTCACAACTTCAACTCATGTATCTAAATTGATATTAACTCTAAGTGCTGCTTCATTACCAAAATCTAGTCCTATAATTCTTTACCTGTCAAATCATACAAAGTTTTCCTGGGAACAAACAAAAGCAGAGACCCTGGCAAAGCTGCTCCCCACCATATGGATAGGTGCTGTGGCCAAATCAGAGCATCCCATAGGGGGATGAAAAGTACAGGTCAAAATAGATAACATATGGGAACAGAAAAAATAGTGGCCAATAGTAAGGGAATAGAGAAATGGACTATGGCACAAGGAAGAATGCTATAACCTTTTCCCACAAGAACTTCTCACAGCACGAAAATAACAATGACTAAGGCTAGGAGAAGGCAGTTGACCCATTTTCTCTAGAGTATGAAAACTTAACTGATGATGACTTATGACAACTACCTGAAGATTTGAGCTGGGTGATTTGGAGAAAAAATATCAAAGAACATCCCATACAACTAACCTAAATGTTAGCATTAGGTTATTAAGTAGCAAATGGCTGATTTCCTTAAGTACTAAGTTTAGTTGATATCTATGACATTTCACTTTGACGCTTCTTGTTTTATGTTTATTGTGAAGGTACATCCTCAGTCTTTCAAATGCATGTTTGGCTTGTGATTATCTGTCAAATTTTTTTAAAGCTATTTTTGTGAAACCATGAATAAAGTAAAAAATTCATGTTATATTCAAATATAAGTTCTGTTGTGGAACCAATGCAGCGCACACAGCTCGAAATATCAAGGAAATATTTGGGAAGGATGTGGCTAATGAACGCACAGTACATCAATGGTTTGAGAAATTCCATTCTGGGGATTTTAATCTTGAAAATGAGCCACGTGGGTGACCTAAAGACCAAGGTGGAGAATGATGAACTGAAAGCTGTAATGAAAGCAAATCCATCTCAACCTACGTATGAATTAGCAGCAAGGTTTGACATTACTATCCCAACAATATTGGACCATTTGAAATAAATGGGCAAGGTAAAGAAGCTGTATAGATGGATACCACACGAATTAAATGAACTTCAGCACAGCAATCGTCTTGAAGCTTGCCTTTGCCATCATGACATAAAGGTGACTCATTTCTACATCATATTTTTATGTGTGAAGAAAAACGGATTCTTTTTGATAATCGCAAGCATTCAGCACAATGGTTGGATAAATATGAAGTGACGAAATACAGTCCAAAACTGAATATCCATCAAAAAAAGCTAATGGTGTCTGTTTGGTGGTCCAGCTCTGGTATTATCCACTACAGCTTCACGAAACCTAGTCAATTGATTATAGCAGATGTCTACCGCAACCAAGTGGACAAAATGATGAGGATGCTTGTGATTAAGCAGCTGAGACTGGTCGATAGAGACAGGCCAATCCTTTTGTAAGATAGCACTTAACCACATGTCACACAAACAACACTGCTCAAACTACAGAGGCTGGACTTGGAAACTCTCTGCCATCCACCGTATTCACCAGACCTTGCACCAACTGACTACCCACTTCTTCCAGGCTTTGGACCACTTCTTGCAAGGAAAAATACTCAATTCTCAACAAGCTGTAGGAAAGGCCTTTCAGGATTTCATGGCCACTGGCTGGCTCTCCAGGCTTCTTTGCTGCTGGCATAAACAAGCTACTTGTTAAGATGGCAAAACTGTGTTGATAGTTTAGGTACACACTTTGATTAACTGTATTATTTCTTGTTTGAGATATAACAAACTAAACTTTTGATTTGAAATCGGATATTTCACATTTAATGGCCTAATAGATTAGAACCATCATTTGAGTCACATTTTTTGTGGGTTACATTTATTACATTGGTTCTTTGTAGCATTTAACAAAGATTCTACCTTTGAATTAGGTGGGATAGAGCATAATAGGTAGCAGACAATTAGTGTACTGTGTTGGTGCCAATCAAGATCACTTCCTCCTGAGAAAATGACTGGGGTATGAGGGTAAAAATATTGCTGTGGCTTACTCACTATGTAAAAAGCCTGCTTTGTTCTTTCGGTTATAAAAAGCATGAATGCAAATGGAACACTATTATGGATCACATTCGTGGGATTAGGGTGGTCTCCAAAAGAGTGAATATGATATAATGTAGTGGCTGCATATCATTCATGAATTCACCCCTGGGATTCAGAAATGGGTTACTGTAGTAATCCTCGTGACATATACAGACCAAACCTTATTTGAAAGTGAAAATATATATCTACCTGAGTATTTCTTGGGGGCAAAAAATATATGTGGGTATATTTATATTTAAATCACATTCATGGCATAAGAACCTGATGTCAACATTTATGTTGGCTATATCAACACTGTTCCCAGCAAAGACCAATGTGGGAGCTTAGGGATAGATTCCAATTACTGAACCAAGCTGAAATGATGTTGAGTGGTATTTCATCATGATGAAATATACTTGTCACCCCAAAAGGGACACTAG
>NW_012135636.1:2434204-2436467 GCF_000956105.1 Propithecus coquereli | reverse complement strand
AGTGCAACCACAGCAAATATCTTCTGAGTACTTATTATACACTAGGAAATATATTATACTAAGACTTAAAACATATTTTAAAAGCCATTAACTAAACTAAGTAGACCAATAAAGTCTGACACAAAGATATCTACAATAAAAAATGAAAGAAGTATCAGAAAAATATGTATAGAATGACTGCATTTACATTTTTAAAAACTAAAACCTTGCTTGTATATTGATATTTGAATATGTGCTTATATAAATGAATACACAGAAATGGGTCTGGTAAAATACACAACTCACTTTCAACAGTGGTTAGCACAGAAAAGAGAAATGGGATTGAAAGTGGGGTAAAACAGAAAACATTTTTAGATCTGACAAATTGAAAGTAACTCAATACAGGTATATTCTCTGTGCTTTTCTGAATACTTACACATTTCGTAACACAAAGCAATATGCTATTAACAAAGTTAATATGCTATTAACAGTGATGATGCATAAATATAAATGCATCATCAAGAAATGATAATTATTACATTATAAAAGATGAAGTGATGTTTTCTCAGATGCTTGATGTTCAATAGAAAAGAAAAATATCTACTGATACTTTCACCTGCATCCCCTACCCCTTCATGAAGTCTCAAAGGCCCAGGTGGGGAAAAGTGGAAATAAGGGCAATATTGCAGAAGAAAGTATTGGAAACCTTAAACACAATAAGGCAATAAGGCAAGAAAGGTATCCATATTGAAAAGGAAGCAATAATATTGTCCATGTTTTTAGACAACATGATTATCGATGCAGAAAATCCCGGGCAATCTATACATACAAATATAAAAACTCATAGAACTTAAAGAAAAAAAAAAAAAACTATAGAACTTGGGTTTCACAAGTTCACGGGATATAAGGCTAATACACAAAAATCAATCATATTTCTATATACAAACAATGAACAATTTGATGTGGAAGTTAAAGAAATAACACCATTTATAATACCTAAAAAAAAAAACTTAGTACAGGATCTGTATGCTGAAAACAACAAAACACTAATAAAATAATCAAGATTTAAATAAATGGAGAGGCATACCATGTTTGAGAAGACAGACTCATCATAATAAAGATGTCAGTTCCCCCCAAAGTAATCAATAATGCAACACTAATCAAAATCAAAGCAGGACATTTTTCAGGTATAGACAAAATGATTCTAAAACTTAAATGAAAGCTCAAAGGAACCAGGCTTGCTAAAACAATACTGAAAAGAAAGTTGGAGAAACCATAAACACACTCCTTTGCACTTACCCAAATGAGTTGAAAACTTATGTCCAAACAACTGCACACAGTTGTTTATAGTAGTTTTATTCATGATTGCCAAAACTTGGAGGCAACCAACATGTCCTTCAATAGGTGAATAGATAAACAAATTGGGATACATCCACATAATGGAATATTATTCAGTGCTAAAAAGAAATAAGGCACCAAGCCATGAAAAGACATGCAGGAACCTGAAATATATATTACTAAGTGAAAGAAGCCAATCTGACAAGGCTACATACTAAAATCATATGACATTTCGGAAAAGGCAAAATTAGGGAGAGAGTAAAAGGATCAGTGGCTTCCAGAGATTGGAGGAGAGGATGATAAATGGGTGGAATACAGAGCATTTTTGGGGGCAGTTAAACTATTCTGTATGATCTGTAATAGTGGATACATGTCAATATAAATTTTCCAAAACCCAAAGAATGTACATTACCAAGAGTAAACCCTAATGTAAAGCATGTATTTTATTAAGAATAATGTATCAGGATTGGCCCATGAATGGTAATTAATGTACCAAGCTAATGCAAGATGTTAGTAATAGGGGAAACTGACGAGGGAGATGAGAAGATATATGAGAACTGTCTGTACTTTCCACTCAATTTTTCTATAAACCTAAACTTGCTCTTAAAAAAAGTCTATTTTTTTTAAAGGGTTATAGGTGTGGCACAGTAGCTCACAACAGTAATCCCATCACTTTGGGAGGCCAAAGCAGGAGGATCACTTGAGGCCCGGAGTTCAAGACCAGCTTGAGCAACATAGCAAGACCCCACCTCTACAAAAAAATAAGAAAAATTAGTCAGGCACAATGGTCCATGCCTGTAGTCCCAGCTATTCAGGAGGCTGAGGCAGGAGGATTGCTTGAGCCCAGGAGTTCAAGGCTACAGTGAGCTATGATCATGCCACTGTACTCCAAGCTGGGCAACAGAGTGAGACCCCATCTCAAAACAAATTTTTTTTAATATTAAAT
>NW_012135636.1:2432926-2434154 GCF_000956105.1 Propithecus coquereli | reverse complement strand
TTTTCTATATATATATTTTTAGTTGTCCAGATCATTTCTTTCTATTTTTTAGTAGAGACAGGGTCTCGCTCTTGCTCAAGCTGGTCTCGAACTCCTGACCTTGAGCTATCCACCTGCCTCAGCCTCCCAGAGTGCTAGGATTATAGGCATTAGCCACTGCGCCCGGCCCCATGATGTATCTTTACATCATCGTATATTACAAAACAGTATACCTTAGGTACAGTGTGTAAGGAAAGAATAATTTACATGCCAAACTATTACATACCCACCAACAAAAATGAGTTCATAAAGAATTATATTAGTAGATAATTAGTATTTTAAATGTCATGCTATGATGTCAACTATATATGACTACATACATATGTGGATGAGTGTTTTCATGATATCTGGGGAATTTCTGGTTATGCTTTGGGGGTGGGCCAGTAACACATTATTACTTTTCCCACTTAACACAATAGAACATAGGTTTTCTCATTATCAGAAAGTTCACTACTTAACACATCTTTAGGAACAGATTAGATTTGCATAATGAAGAGTCCTACATTTATTAAACTTGAAGAAAAATCTATCTCCTCCATTTTCATCCATTTGCACATTTATATCTATTTATAATATCTATTATAATGTAATATAATATCTACACTACATAGTATATAGATAGATTCTACAACTATCTATATCTATTCTAAATTCCTTTAAAAATATTACAAAGTTTCTCAAAACTTCAGAGCTAGAAATAATCTCAAAAATCATTCATAATATTCCATTTTACAGATGAAGAAACTAAGGTTTAGGGAGATAAAGCAATATCCCCCAAAATCAAAGAACAAACCATCAAACTCAGAACTCTTGACTATAAGTTCCATACTCTTAGTAGCATATCAACTATTGGCCAACATATAACGTTCATCTAAAACAGCAGTCAGCAAACTTATTTTGTAAAGGAAGGACAAGATAGTAAATATTTTGGGCTTTGTAGGCCATCTGGTCTCTGTTTCAACTATTCAATCCCACCACTGTGGCAAAAAATTAGCCATAAACAATACATGAATATATGAGTATGGTTGTGATCCAGTAAAATTTTATTTACAAAAACAGGCAGCAGGCCAGATTTGGGTCAAGGGCTGTAGTTTGCCAACTCCTGATTTAAAGATTTGACTCAGGTACTAAAAAGATGTGGATCCTGGTAAAATGGCATAGTAAATAAGGGAATAAGGAAGACTGTCCA
>NW_012135636.1:2421108-2422301 GCF_000956105.1 Propithecus coquereli | reverse complement strand
TATAGAACTTGCAGAATTCCAAGCACATTCTGTCCCACAGGCAAGTACAAACCTTTCTAAGTTTTTTACACAGCTTTCTCATTCACATCTAGTTAACACTGATTATTTTTTAGTAATTCACATTTATGAGTGTTCTAAAGCATTCATCTTATTTTTTAGAGGAAGAATGCTTTCTATAGTGGTATTTCCATTAGCTTTTTACAATTTAATTTAATTACATAATTACAATCACAAATATGATGAGTATAAACAACTTTGGAAACAAACACAGCTGACATTTGGTAAATATACAAATCAACTGAGCTGGCAGAAGTATCTACAAGAGATCAATCCACTAGCCTTGCATGCCATAAGTGTCAGTATATTTATACCAAAGGGAATGCAAAATTTCAGTTATTCTAGCAAATTGTTGAGTGGAAGCCATTTAAGATAACTTCATCTGTATATTGAAAATATTTTATATTTTTTGGTCATTATAATACTGACTAAAAGTATAAGGAAAGACAAATAGAAACTTATCACCTCTACCAAAAAAATTAACCGTACCCATTCCCCACAGATGACTGGTAAATAACAACATTTTCATACATAAGGGATAAGATTATATCTTACCCACAGTTATACAACAAATAGGCAAATTATTTAATTGCATTAATATATTGGTTTACTTAAGCTTAATCTTATTATCTCATCAGATAACATGCCCTTGTTTGCCAAACAGTAGAGCATTAACATTAGTATACAGCTCCATCTAGTGGAGCAATAGACTAACATCTCCAGAGCTAATGTTTCAGCCCTTTTTACTAATTTTGCAAAACTGACAAAACTGACTTTTAGAAAAGCCAGCTTTTCACTCATAATATGTAATTACCCACATTTTTCCTATTCAATATTCTTACCGAAATTTCTTTTCTCTTCTTTTTTTTTTTTTTAAAGAGACAGGGTTTTGCTCTACCCAGGCTGGAATGCAATGGCAGGATCATAGCTTACTGCTGCCTCGAAATCCTGGGCTCAAGCGATCTTTCACCTCAGCCACCAGAGTAGCTGGGACTACAGGCGTGCACCACCACATCTGGAGATATTCTAGTTTTTTGTAGAGATAGGGTCTCGTCATTTTGACCAGGCTGGCCTCAAACTCCTGGCCTCAAGCAATCCTTCTGCCTCGGCCTCCCAAAGCGCTGGAATTATAGGCA
>NW_012135636.1:2419875-2421058 GCF_000956105.1 Propithecus coquereli | reverse complement strand
AAGGAATATGTAGAACAATTGAAGTCCACCCTTCAGAGAAAGTCAAGAATGCTACCTGAATCTGCCTAAGGGCAGGACTTAAGGTCAAGGTTATGTTGACCTAAGGGTAGGATTTACAGAAATAGCAGATAAAGTAAAAATCCAGAGGCATTCTTGGAACAGGGGTTAATCAGAAGTCAACATGGCAGATTAGCATCCAAGATAGAGTTGCTTTAGCCTCCATGGCATGGTGCTTTTCTGATAAATTATACTATTATTTAACTTTGAAATTCACGAATACAATGATTCCCAAAAACTGTTGGTTCAGTAGTGAAAACAGGAACTACAGAAAAAGGAAACATGTTTTCAAATATCTTTTTCAGAAATGTTTTCTTCAACCAGTTAGAGAAAATTTGCATTTTAATCTATTTCTTTATAATAATTTTAGGAATATAAAATCAATCTCTCCCTACCACCAGTAAGTAAATGTTTAACTAATATTTACAGGTTTAAAGAGGCAATCCACTTGTCTCTGTCCAGCTCTACCTATACATACCTCTACCAAAGCACTTGTCACAGTGCATATTAATTATTTACTTATCTGTCCCTCCCAATTAAGCAGTCTGATTACCCTGAAGGAAGCTTGTATCTCTCATTGGTGTACCTGACTCATAAATGTGTGCTGAATTAACAAATTCTCATTTTATAGATAAGGCTCTAAAAGAGGTTAACTGAGTAGGTTATATTAATAATATCATCACTAATAAGTAGCAAAGCCATTCATTCAAATATTTATTCAGCAAATATTTGTTGTTCTAGGTCCCAGATTGTAGGACTACAACCTAGACCTTTTGACTCCTAGTGTGGTATTTTTTTCCATAAAAGTAGAAAAAAAAAATCTACCTTTTTAAAACATGGAATTGCTCTGAGAGGATTACAGTGGGGAAGGAGAAGCTCCTGTTAGAGAAGAACTCACTACTGAACCAAAACATCTTGTCTTGCTTATCTGGAGGAAGACAACCCCATATTAGTGATAACTGAAGAGGCCAGAGAACCTAGGGGCCAAATTCCAAAAGTTTTAGCTACAAAACCATTCAACAACAAATCACAAAATGAAGAATAACAGAAAGATACAAACCACTACATTTACTCAAAATCAAGACTAAAAAAGCTATATGATTTGGTAGGTTACCTATCTGGAGCC
>NW_012135636.1:2418438-2419825 GCF_000956105.1 Propithecus coquereli | reverse complement strand
AATTTTTTTTAATATTAAATAAGGGTCACAGATCTGAATGAGAGCAGCAAATCTCTGTAAAAGAAAAAAGGTAAAAATCTTTATTAGCAAAGAGTTCTTAGAAATGACATCAAAAGCATAATTCATAAAGGAAAAAAATTATAAATGAGACCTTATCATGATTAAAAACTTGCTCTGCCAAAGAACTGCCAAGATTATTAAAAGACAAGTTACAGACTGGGAGGAAATTTTGCAAATTATACATCTGACAAAGGATTTGCATCCACAATATATAAAAAACTATCAAAACTCAACAATAAAAAAATGCAAAGTACTTAAAACAGACACTTCACTATAGAGGATATAAGAATGGCAAATAAGCATATGCAAAGATGTTCAACATAATCAGTCATTAGAAAAATGCTAGTTAAAATCATGATGAGATACCACTATATACAACTGAATGACTGAAATAAAATACTGACAATATCAACTGATCACAAGGATAAGGAACAACTAGAATTCTCACACATTGCTGGTAAAAATGAAAATGTTACAGCCACTCCAGAGAGTCGTTTGACAGTTTCTAATAAATATATATTTAGCATATGACCTCACAATCCCACAGCTGGGTATTTACCCTAGAAATGAAAACTATGTCCACACAAAGATCTGTAGCAAAAACTCAAAACAACTTCATTATTCTTCAATGCATGAATGGATAAACAAACTGATACATGCATACAATGGCATACTACTCAGCAATAAAAAAGTCGCAACTATTGATCCATGCAACAACTTGGATGAACTTCAAAAACATTAAGCTCAGCAAAAGAAGCTGACATCAAAAAGCTACACGCTTATGCTCTCATTTGTATAACTTTCTTGGAATGACATAACTATAATTATGGACAACAGATCAGTGCTTATCAGGGAATGTGGGTAGAGGGAGGATGTGACTATTAAAGACAACACTAGAGGGAGTGGGGAGGAGGGGATGGGTAAAATACCTAACGGGTACAATGTACACTATGTGGGTGATGGGCACACTTATAAATTTGACTGAAGCAGTACAAAAGCAATACACATAACTAAAACATTTGTACCCCCGTAATATTCTGAAATAAAAAAAAAATAAAGGCAGCACTAGAAAGTTTTTTTGGGAAACAAAACTGCCCTGTATTCTGATTGTAGTGGTGGTTATACGAATCTTCACTTGTGTTAGAATTTACAAAACTGTACAGGTCATAGTAGTGTTATTCATAACAACAAATTCCACAAAGCAAAACTTGTGAGATGCAGCTAAAGTACTACTTGGGGGAAAATTCATATCCTTAAATACATATATTAGGAAGGAAGATAGAAAATTAATGATTTAAGTACCCATCAGAAGAAATGAGAACAAAAG
>NW_012135636.1:2412140-2413459 GCF_000956105.1 Propithecus coquereli | reverse complement strand
AATGAAAAGAAAGCAGGAGTGGCTATATTAATATCAAAGTAAAACAAAGAGTATTACCAAAACTAAAAAAGTGCATTAAAGAGCTCAATTCACTAAACAGACATAAGCAATCCTATATATGTAAGCACTTAACAGCAGATAGAAATACCTGAGGTAAAAACTGATGGAAGGAGAAAGATAAATCCATATTTACAGTTGGCAATCTCACTCCCCAGCCTCAGTAATTAGAATGAGTATTCAGAAAATCAGTAAGGATATAGATGACTTAATACCATCAATGACAAAGACTCTTGCCTTGACCAAACTTTAATCAGGCCTCTTTGACCCCTTTACTAAACTAGGCCTCAACCTTTGAGCTTCTGTGTTTGTCTTTATATCACCCAGTTTTAGCAAGAATCCTTCTAAATCAGTTTATTGAGAACCCACATCCTCCATATCTGATCACCCTGGCCTACCTTCAGCAAGAATTCTATCAAGTCGGTTTAACCCGAATCCTCCCTAACCCTCATGATTCCTCTTAGTAATTTTCCATCCCACAACACCCGCCCTGCTTCTTAGCTATAAATTCCCACTTGTCTATGCTCACGGGACTCAAGCCCAGTTCCACACTAAGTTCTCTTTTCCCCCACTGCAAGAGCTCCTGAATAAAATCTGTTTTTACTACTTTAACTACTGTCCAGCTCTGGTTTTCTTAAACATCAATTTGACTTAATTGACAATTATAGGAAACTCCACCCAACAATGGAATATACAATCTATTCAAGTACACATGGCACATTTAGCAAAATAGACCAAATTCTGTCCATCAAACAGAATTCAACTCATTTATAAGAACTGGAATCATAAAAATTATGGTATCTTACTACAATAACTAGAAATAGACTACAAATCAATAACAGAAAGATATCTGAAAAATCCCCAAACAATTCTAAATCAACTATAGTTCAAAAAGGAAGTTAAAAGGGAAATTTCAAAATATTTAAACTAGATAAAAATGGAAACACAACGTATCAAAATTCGTGGAATGTAGCTAGATCAATGCTTAGGGGGAAATCTATAATACCAAATGCATATATTAAAACAGGAGGAAGCCCTCTCATCAATATGTAAGCTTCCACCTTAAAAAGAAGTAAGAGAAAATTAAACCCAAAGCAAGCAGAAAATGGTAAAGAGCAAAAGTCAAAGAAATTGAAAATGTAAAATCAACATAGAAAAATCAATGAAACCAAAAGCTGGTTCTCTGAAAAGATCAATGAAAATTGATAAACTTCTTACAAGACTGATAAAGATAAAAATAAAGACAGAAATTACCAATATCA
>NW_012135636.1:2407793-2410005 GCF_000956105.1 Propithecus coquereli | reverse complement strand
AATATTAATTTTGGGGTTTGGATCATTGTATTATGATTATGCATCATGTGAGCATTAGAAGGAGGATGAAGGGTATACAGGAACTCTGTATTATTTTTGCAACTTTTCAGTGTCTAAAATTTCAAAATAAAAAGTCTTTGGTTCTCAGAGTATGTTCTGTTCATCCCTCTCACAAGAAAGGACCAAGGCAACAAATAAATAGGTACAATTTAACTAGAGTGTCAAAGGGAGAGCACTAGAGTGCAGCAGGGAAGTGGAGACACCTGTGGTGATTGGAAGTTTAGGAGGCACCTGTGAAGACACCTGGACTCTGCAGCCCCATCTCACCTGTCCAGATCAGATCTGTCTGGAGTCAGGAGGGAATTCCCATTTCGGGGAATAGATAAGCAGAAGATCCCCACCAGCCGTCATTGCCACTGCAAACACCTACAGTCCTTACAACAGGAGAATCCCACAATCCTCGCAAGCCATGAACCCAGTCTAGAGAGCAGCTGGGAATCCATGCAGCTGCACTGTCCTGATTAGGAGCACAAGATATGCATTCCCCACCCCCCCCAGCCCATCTCCTGTGAGCCAAGCTGCTGCAGCACAGTGCCATCTTTAGACCACAGTCACATCTGGAGTGTACATCTAGGGGCCAGAGTCACATCTGGGGGCCAGTAGCCACTGCACTTCTCCAGCACTGGGGTTCCATCTTCATTACACCAAGCCCCTATGGGTGGCTGAATACAACCCCAGCTGGGCAGAGCCTGGGCCCAGGATTGGCTGGGACTCTGGTTCTGCAGAGCAGGTAAACCAACCCCCACCACACTTCCAGCCAGAGGAACAGTCTGCCAGACCCACCTACAGGGAACCTGCCCTTGAGCCAGCCAAAGTGCTGTATAGCCTCCCCCAAGCAGCAGAGGCCCCTGAGTCTTTGAGCAGCTGACAACACCGAGCCAGCAGAGTGGCTACACACCAACACTCAGGACCTGAAAAACAGCCCCATACTCCTCTGCCCCCCTAGACACACCACAATGGTCCTGCATCCCCAGTAAAGGCCTGAGAAACAATCCACAGGCCACCCCTTGTAGGAATGGCCCAAGGCCAGTCAAACAACCAAGAGTTCCAGACCTGAGAAACATCCCCATAAGCCGCCCCTGGCAGACACACCCCAGGCCAGCCGAGTAGCCATGCACCTGCACAGCAGGCCTGAGAAAAAGCCCTGCAGGTTGCCTTCTAGCAAGCACACCCCTAAGCTGGTCAAGCATCCTGTCACCTGTGCCCCAGACGTGAAAAATAGCCCCATACCTGCCCCCTGCAAACACACCCCCAGGCCAGCTGAGCATCTGTATAGGATTATAATTGTTTTGTTTGTGAATTATAAAGCAGGAAAGTATTTACATTAGTCATAATGCATATGTGTGTGTGTGTGTGTGTGTGTGTGTGTGTGTGTGTATTGTGTGTGTGTGTATAAATGGAATGTACCAGATTCAGAATTTCTATATAAGAAAAGCTTAAGGACAGCAATGGATTGGTGGTAAAAGGTGGGGCCTATCTTAAATCTGTTTGCAAATCAATCAAGTAAGACTGAAAAAAACTTAATTATCCAGTTCAAAGAAAGGATCACACTGAGGAAGATTACCCTCAAGCCCCTCATTAGTATTAGCACATATCTAAATATATACTAAATTCACTTCTGTAAATGACTTAAAAACAAGAAAATATTAGTTAAAAATATTTTTTCTTTTTTTCTAGAATCCTTTTCTGGAAAAAAATGTTTACATGGGTAGTGGGCTGAGATAGTACTCAAGGAAAATTTGGGGTGGTATTGAGTAAAAGACAGGAGGCCAAGAGTAAGAGAAGATGAACCTGACAGTCAATGGGGCATTTAAGGAAGAGAGGACCTCCATTCTGGGCAGGGGTGTCACAGTTGGGCTTCACGGTCTAAATCATTGGGTATTACTCCCATGTCATGAGTATACTCAATCAGCAGATTAAAATTTCAGTCAAGCCATCCCAAGACAGAAAAGCTCAAAAGACAATATCCATCTCAAAGTATTGCAAAGAGTATATTATATTTTTTTAATGCTTTTTTACCCAAAGTGTCCAGAACTGTTTGGATATTCATTCTTTCCTTTCCTAGCCTTTTATGAAATATCATAAAGGGTTGTCTCTCCTTTCTTTTCTCACTTATTTCTCTTTTGTTCTTCAGATTTAAAGGGATAGGAGA
>NW_012135636.1:2406910-2407743 GCF_000956105.1 Propithecus coquereli | reverse complement strand
AAAATTGATAAACTTCTTACAAGACTGATAAAGATAAAAATAAAGACAGAAATTACCAATATCAGCAAAAAGAGAAAGACATCAAAATGATCCCACAGACATTAAAAAGATAAAAAGGAAACATTACAACTTCACATCTATAAATTCGATAAAAGCACAAATTCCTTGAAAGACACAATCTACAAATGCTAACTCAATAAGAGATAGATATCACCTTTATTTCCTAGAAACCTCCTTTCTTAGCAGCTTCTTTCTAATCTGGACCAACTGCTCTCCAGACCTGCTATAGAGCTGTCCCTCCTAGGACATCACTGAACTGTTTTCCTGAGCTAGATTTACTACATTACAAATCTTTCTTTCACTTCTTTATTATGGTAGAATATAACTTCAAGAAATTTCTGAGGCTTTCCATGTCTAAAAACGTCTATATTTTACCCCTAAACTTAAGTGATTATTGACTAGTCATGGGCTTTAGGATTGAAAAGTCTTGTCCCTCAAAACTCTGTAATCATTGCAACACTGTGTTCTAGCAGCCAATACTGCCATCAAAAAGACTGATGCTGACAGGTTTTTTTTTTGTTTTTTGTTTGTTTGTTTGTTTGTTTGTTTAGGCAGCCTGTCTATTTTCACTCTAAAAATCTTAAGGATTTTCTTCATTCTTAGTGTTATCAAATTTCATAACGTGTCAGTGGATAGGCTTTAAAAAAAGTACTGAGCATTCTTAGAAAGAGAAACAGAATGCCATAAACCTGGTTTTTAGAAAAGGTTGTTTTCACTGAGGTGTTAGAATTTGGGATAATGTTTTCCTGTCATCGCTTTACTTATCTATGTTG
>NW_012135636.1:2394630-2403720 GCF_000956105.1 Propithecus coquereli | reverse complement strand
GGGTGGTATTGAGTAAAAGACAGGAGGCCAAGAGTAAGAGAAGATGAACCTGACAGTCAATGGGGCATTTAAGGAAGAGAGGACCTCCATTCTGGGCAGGGGTGTCACAGTTGGGCTTCACGGTCTAAATCATTGGGTATTACTCCCATGTCATGAGTATACTAAATCAGTAGGTTAAAATTTAAATCAAGCCATCCCAATATAGAAAAGCTCAAAAGACAATATCCATCTCAAAGTATTGCAAAGAGTATATTATATTTTTTTAATGCTTTTTTACCCAAAGTGTCCAGAACTGTTTGGATATTCATTCTTTCCTTTCCTAGCCTTTTATGAAATATCATAAAGGGTTGTCTCTCCTTTCTTTTCTCACTTATTTCTCTTTTGTTCTTCAGATTTAAAGGGATAGGAGACAGTAGGAGCAATAAGAACAGTTCAGAAAAGTCTCAAACAGGTCTCTAATTAGACTTGAGGTAAAACTGGTAAAAAGCAAAGAAAGTATGTTCAGAAATTTGAAATTCAACCCCAAAACACTACAGCACATGCTGCTTAATACTTACTATTATGTATCTCTACTTCTCCAATATAGCCCATCTCAGTTATTCATTTCACCAACAACCAATAGTGCAAGGGTTAACAAACTATGACCCAGAGCCCAAATTCAGCCAGTGGACTGTGTTAAAAATAACTAACTGGGAGGCCATCAAGCTGAGATGGCTCCAGTACCTTGGGATCCTACATAAGCAAACCAAAACTTGACTCAATGTAAATAGTAAAATGAAACTTAAGCTTAATTAGTCAGAAACCACCAACTGACTTCTAACTAGAGACTTCCCACTGTAAACCAATCAAATATTCTCCCTGTCTTGCTTTCAAAAATACTTCATAAAAGTTGTCTCCTCATGCCCCCTTGGTGGAGCACTGAACCACTAGCAGTTTGGTGCTGCCTAATGCATGAAACCACTGAATGCTCAAATAAATTCTTTAACATTTTAATGTGCCTAAGTTATTTTTTAACAACTGTTTTTGAACAGCCCATGAGCTAAGAATGGTTTTTATATGACAGGAAGGGGAGGGGTGAAGAGAGGAGAGGGGAGGAGAGGGGAGGAGAGGGGAGGAGAAGGGAGAAGAGGGGAGAGGAGAAGAGAGAGGAGGGGAAAGAAGGCCAGGCGCAGTGACTCAGACCTGTAATCCTAGCACTTTGGAAGGCTGGAGGATCGCTTGAGGCCAAGAGTTCAAGACCAACCTGGTCAATACAGTGAGACTCTGTCCCTACAAAAATTCTTTTTAAAAAATTACCCCAGCATGGTGGTACAGGCCTGTAGTCCTAGCCACTTGGCAGACTGAGGCGGGAGGATCATCTGAGCCCAGGTGTTTGAGGTTGCAGTAAGCTATGATTACACTACTGTACTCCAGCCTGGGTGACAGACCAAGATCCTGTCTCTAACAAAGAAAAGAATAAAAAAAAAAAGAATAGAGAAAAAAAAGAAGGAAGGAAGGAAAGGATGGAAGGAAGGAAGGAAGGGAGGAAGGGAAGAAGGAAGGAAGGGAGGGAGGGAGGGAGGGAGGAAATGCTACAGAGACCATATACAGCCTGCAGCCTATAAAACCTCAAACACAGGTAGTCCTAGCTTCACACAGTACTGGGCTAACTGAAATTCTATAGAGCAATCATTAGTCATTAGGGAAATAGGGAAAAACTCCAATGTGATATCATTATATACCCACTAGAAAGGCTAAAGTCAAAAAGACAATGTGAAGTGTTGAAAGCATTTAGAGAAACCAGAATTCTCACACATTGCCAGTAGGAGTGTAAATTGACACAATCAATGTGAAAGACTTTTCAGTAGTGTATACCACAAAAACACATCTGCATATCCTGTAACAGTCATTTCACTAGAAGGTACACAACAGAAATGTATACATACATTCACCAAAATACTTAGAAAAATGTTTATAGCAGCCCTACTGGTAATAGCCAAAAACTATGTGGAGTACTTACACAGCATGAGATTGAACAAACTACTGCTACGTAACTCATGTAAATCTCACAAATACAATATTGAGCAAAAGCCAGTCACAAAGGACTAAATACTGTATAAGTCCATTTACATAAAGTCAATAATAGGTGAAACTCGTTGATAATGTTACAAGTCCAGATAATGGTTATCTTTGGAACCACAAAGTGGGGCTTCTGAAATACAAATAATGTTCTTTCTAGAACTAGTTACCAGATACATAGGTATGTATACTTTGTGAAAATTCAATAAACTGTGCACTTATGATTCATATACTTTTCAATGTGTCTATTATACCTTAAATATTAACACACAAAAAGATTTCTATAAACTCTATGCCTTTGATGGAAAATTGTGTACGTCTCCCATTCACTTTTCTGATTTGCCATCATACCTCTCAATTGACACGTCTTAATTCCTATTACCCTATATAGAAAAGTCAGCTTTGCCTTAATTAATGTTATTGGTATACTACTGGATAATACACAAATGATTACAAAATCATCATTTTAGGTTAGCTTCATACCAGATCCCAAGAAAAAACTTTGAAAAGACAATAACTTGTGATAGTATATTAGTTATCTGGGGAAGAAGAAAAAAACCTCCTTGAAATTTAGTTTTGCTTGGCCCTTTACTTTGGCTTATGTCTGCCTACTACCACTGTGATTTAACCTGCATAAAACGCTCAAAGGAGCTTTTTCAAAAGCCTATGCCTGTGGAAAGCTTTTTTCTAATAAAGTGGCTATCTTGTGTTTATCCAGATCCCTCCACCCATGAAGGTTAAAGTACTTTGCAATACCTCCCGTTGTGTGGTGTCACCTTCCATTTAGAGAAATGTGGGCCCACGGACATAGTGAACCAAAAAAAAAAAAAAATTGTAACAGTGTCTTTTTACAGCGTCTCTCGGTGCGCCTTAAGAAGCGCCGCATTCTTTGCCTACACTTAGAAGTGTGAGAACTGAAGTATAAAGCGATTGATCCTTTCAAGGGCACAGAGTCGATCAGAGGGTGAGCCTGGACTGGAACCCTCTAACTCGCTGGCGACTTAAGGGGAAAAAATAACAAAAACCTGCACCCTTGAATAAATGCTTAGCTGCTGAACTCTTGTAAGAGGAAACTGTGGAAGATGCCGAAATCACGCCCCAAAAGAGCGCTGTCACCAGAGGACCCCACGACGCTGGCCTTCGCGGGAACCCCGTCACTCGCAGCCGCAAGGGGCCAGCATTCACTGAGTGCAGCTTCCGCACGGCCCCAACTCCTCCGAGGAGTTTGGGGCGGAAATTCCAGGGCTGTTCTACGCTCATTCCAATCATTCTCCGGTCGCCCAAACCTCCCGGCCAGGCCGTTTACCTGAGATGCGCCCGGCACCGCCCGGGGAGCCCACTCTACTCGCTCACCCAGAGTTTCTCAGGCCGGATGCGCAGCCACCGCGTCAGCCAATCGCCGCTCGCTGGGAGCCTCCCGGCCCGGGGCTCACACGCGCACCGAGTTGCGCGCGCCCCCAAACGACCGGCGGGGCGGGGCGGGGCTGGGCGCAGGAAAGAGAGAAGGAGCCAGCCGCACGCCGCGCGCGGGTCCCTGCGGAGAGACGGCGCGCACCGGGCATGCGTGTGCCGCGCCGCTAGGCCCGCGAGGCGGGGCCTCTGGGCGAGCGAGAGAATTAGGAAAGTCCTCCGGAGAGTTGCGAGAGGAAAGTAGGCCGTGTTCGCCTGCGCGGCGGACCCTGCAAAGCGCCACGGTTGTCGGGTCCGAGGCGGCGGGCGCGTTTCAGGAGAGCAAAACGAGCATGGAGGAAACCTAATTTGGTTAGAAGAGGGAAAGCGCGTCTTGTGGCCTCAAACTTTTGTCGAGTCTTCACAAAACCTGGCGAAATTGTGGTTTCCGTTTTTGTGTGTGGTTTGGGTGAGAGAAAGTGGGAGTAGGGCGCTGCGGAGAGGAGAGAGGGACGTGTTCCGAGGTGTTAGTCGAATGGCAAGTGCAAGAGATCCGGCTCCAGTTGAGTGAGCAAAAGTGATACATAGGTCCTGGCCAAAGAACGTTTCAGACAAAAACCGTGGAGCTGGTGACTTTTTTGACTTAGTGCTGGAAAGAAATCAGGATTCTTACATTGGATAAGTGAATTCTAAGACAAAATGGTGAACCTTCCAGAATTAAAGTCCTCATTCGTCTGCCTCCACAAGAAAGGACTGGTATATAATAACTAACTGCTAGTAATTCAAGTGTGGTTTCCTTGTTCTACAGGTCAGAATTGCTTTTATAAATGTCACCTTGACTCCTGTTACTCATGATTTTTACAGCACTAAAGATTTATTGAGCACATACTATGTGCCAGGTACTCTTCTGGGTGCTGGATAATGGGCAATAATGATTTTTTTTTTCATGTCCCCAGAGTCATAATATGATGGGTGTTGACGGGTTCCCAAGTTAATGGTTAAAGTTAACGAAAGGAAATTATACTTTACTAAGCGTAAAACAGGTACTAAAAAAAAGACATGGAAGGATTGGATGTAAATTAATTGGAACAAAATAGTGTGTGTATATCCTGATCTGGTTTGAAAAAAGAAACAAAATAGAAGAAAAGAGAAACAAAATAGATGATTATATACACAAAATTTTGGTTATGCTATAATGAACATGTTGACAGTGCTCTGAAAGTGTTTGTTAGAGATTCAGCTTTGAAATGCGTATTTTGCTTTAATTCAGTAAATTTGAATTAGGTATTTATGAACACAAATTACAATAAATATATGAGACAAAAAGAGGGATTGTATAGTTTGTCAAACTAGACACTCTGATCAGGAAGATTGGCTTGTGCGAAGGTTTAGGATTAAATCCAATTATGTATAAAAGAAAGGAAGGAAATAAAAAATAAGGAAGGATAGTGACTATGACATTGAGAAAATTGAAATCAAATACTTAGTAGTGTAACTATAGAGAAAGTGAATATAACATTTTTCACTGAGTACATTTTCCCTCATTTCTTAAAGCCCATTATCTGAATGCTTAAAGTCTCCAGGGTAAAAAGAAACCCCATGTTTCTTTCCTTTCAGTAACCTGTTTTTTTCCTTCTCTTTTTTTGATACAATGAGTTCAGACATTAGGTCTGATTCTCACAAGTCCTCTCTCCAACCTACCTGAAGTGACTTATTAATGATCTTTCCCTAAACTTTTCATACCACAATAGCTAGGTTTTCCCCTACTCCCCTCCACCACCACCATAACCCACATATACATTCCCTCATTTTCCATCCTGCTAACAGTTGCCTGTCTATAAGAATTGAAAGAGAGTAGTCAACTTTCTTTCCTCTTCTCAAGCAATTATTAAAGATGTTGTCTTCATCCCTCCTATAAGCTGGATTTTTGTAGAAATATAGATGAAGATGAGAGGAAAATAAACCCCTTTTTCATTACAGGAAACAAAAGAATGTCAGATCATTAATACACTCAAGTCCATAAATGTCATATCCCATAATTATCACACACTCTGAACAGTTCTGGAAATAAGATAATGAATAAAAATTATATACACAAATAGCTGAAAATATCATGTATATTAATTAGGGTTTTCCAGAGAAACAGAACCAACAGGATTTGGAGAGAGAGCGTGCGATATTTATTGTAAGGAATTGACTCGTGCAATTGTGGAGGTTTAGTTAGTCCAAATTCTGGTAGAGGTCAGCATGCTTTAGAAAAGGATTGCAGTTTGACCAAAGGCTATCAGGCTAGACTACTAAGAAATGCCAGTAGTGCAGTTCCAGTCTGAAAGCCTTCTACTGGCAGAAATCCTTCTTGCTGGGGAGATTGGGAGTTGGAGGGTATCACTCTTTGTTTTATTGAGGCCTTCAATTGATTGGATGAGGCCAACCCATATTATGGAGTGTGAACTGCTTTACTCAAAGTCCACTGATTTAAACGTTAATCTCATTAAAACAAAACAAAAAACCTTCATAGAAACATCCAGAATCATGTTTGACCAAATACCTGGGCACAATGGCCCAGCCAAGCTGGCACACAAAATTAACCATCATATCATGTAAACTGAGAAATGGCTTTGGGGGAAGGGAGTTGACGGAATGAGGAAGACAGAATTAGGAAGGAGTTAGCAAAATGAAGAGGTAGAGGTGAGAGTGGAGGTATAGAGAAAATGGAATTCCTTATAGAGGAATCAATATGAAGGTAAGATACTACGAGAAACTGTAAGCACTTTAATATTATCACAATATAGAATTTAAGGCAAAAAGTGGTGAGAAATGAGGTTGGAGAGATTATGAAGAGTCTTCCATTTTGTTTAAGTACCTTGCACTTGATTCTATAATCTGTAGGAATTGAAAGTTAAGCAGGAGTGATTTAGGTAAATCAGATTTTTCAATTTTGGTAAATAATTCATCAATTTGGAAAACATATTTCAGAATTAAAATTGTCAAATTTGTAAGACTAGTTAATCTGGGTGAAAAATAATAAAAGGTATGACGTAGGGCAGGATAGATGGAAAAGGATGGCTTGAAGAAATATGAAATAGAGTTTGTAGAATTTAGTAAATGACTAGTTAGGGAAAGAAGAAGTTAGTGATATTAGAGGAATGGGTGAATAAGTAAGTTGAGTTTTGAATAGAATGTGTTTGAGTTGCTTGGGGAACATCTAAGAGGAGCTTTCAATGGCTAACAGTTGGGGTAGTTCATACAGCTGTTTGCACCAACAGCGCTGGACAAAGGGATGATTCACATCCTGCCTAGGACAGAGCAGGATGGCACGAGATTTCATCAGGCTGCTCAGAACAACATGCAATTTAAAATTTATGAATTATTTGTGGAATTTTCCATTTAATATTATTGGACCACAGTTGACCTTGGGTAACTGAAACTGTGGAAAGCAAAACTGTGAATAAAGGGGGACTACTGTACCATGTTGCAACTCGTGCTCTTAAGACTGGCCATTATATATATATATAGGCTAGATTATAGCCAGATCTTGGGAAACAATTCTTTATGGATCTCTTGTATCCGTTGTGTCTCAGGACAAATTTCGTTCTGGACTATCTTATCAAGGATATTTGTTTAACAAAGATGGTGTCTTCTTCTGGTGTACAGGGAAGATTTGTTTCTTGACTAGTATAATAATGTCTTCCTCTGGAGCAATGGTTGGGCAGGTTTGCTGATAGACCTCCTGTAAGATTGGATGTTTCTTAAGCTCGAGGCTCCTTAGCTCTGACACAAACCCACTGTGTATGCAGCATCTACTTGGACCTGCATTTGCGCTGCTCCTCTGTAACTTGGGGGAAGCAAGTGGAAATGATGAGAATCTGAAACTCATGATGCCTACTGGGTCATAAGTAATTCATGATGCTTGCTGGGTCATAAGTAATTCATGACACCTGCTGGGTCATAAGTCAATAAGTCTTTTGTCTCTGACTCAGGAGTCTAATGTTCAGCATCTATGAAATTATGTCAGACTAACTTGTTAATTTACAAGTAGAGTAAAATCTCAGCTCTTTCACAGTTCTTGACACCATAGTTTTAGGTGGGTCATCTACATTGATGATCTACATAGAATTAATTTCAAATAGATAGATGAGGAAGGATAGTCATGTTATGATCTGAAGTCACAAACTTAAAAGGAGGTAGGAGTTTTTTAAGTAGAAAAAGCAGACTAGGGGGATGGGGTTGGGGAGATGTTGGTTAAAGGATACAAAGTTTCAGTTAGGAGGAGTAAGTTTAAGATCTATTGTACAACATGGTGACTATAGTTAATAACAATGTAGTATATTCTCTTAAAAATTGCTAAGAGAATAGATTTTAAGTGTTCTCACCACAAAAAAATGATAAATATGTGAGGTAATGAATATGTTAATTATCTGGATTTAGTCATTCCAGATTCCACAGTATATACATATTTCAAAACAACATGTTATACATTTATCATATATACAATTTTACTTTCTCAAGTTAAAAATTTATTGAAAAACAAGAAGCAAAAATGGTTTTGAAATGGCAGTGGGGAATCAGAAGACACCTTCCCCACCTCCAGATGGACTGTATCATGTGAGAGACAAAGCCTTCACTTGAGAGGGTTGTAGGGAAAATGAGTGTTTTTGAGGGAGATACATATTTTCATTAGGGTAAGAAAGGGAAGGGAACATTCAGAGAAGAGGTTGAAAATATAGAAGACATTGTCGATAGTAAACCACAATTATCAAAGGACTAGCAGGAGAATTTTGGTGAGAAGAGAGGATTCTGACTTTGGGACAGATTAGGAGATGTATAGAGCAAAATGAATATAAGAGTAAGAGTGATGACTGAAGGTAAACAGGGATGTGAGATTCAAAGAGAAAATCTTGGCTTGGTGCAGTGGCTCATGCCTGTAATTCCAGCGCTTTGGGAGGCCAAGGCAGGAGGATTGGTTGAGGCCAGGAGTAGGAGAAAAGCCTGAGCAACATAGCGAGACCCTGTCTCTACAAAAAATAGAAAAAATTAGCTGAGCATGGTGATATGCACCTGTGGTCCCAGCTACTCAGGAGGCTGAGGCAGGAAGATTGCTCAAGCCCAGGAGTTTGAGGTTGCAGTGAGCTATGATGATACCACTGCACTGCAGCCCTGGCAACAGAGTGAGACCCCTGTCTAAAAAAGAAGACAAAAGAGAAAACAAAAAACACAGAGAATCTGAGAAGACAAATTCTCATCTAAATGCAATTGGAATTACTACTGAGATATAGTAAGTGAAATAGGCATAAGCACAGTATGGAGTTCAGTAAAGAGGTCTAGATTGGAGGTAGAAGGAATCAGTATATGTAAGATAATTAAAGCCATAAAAGTGAATGACCCAGGGAATGTGTATACAGTAATTACAGAAGAGGGCATAGGACTAGAACTTCAACATTTAAGGGTGAGGTGGAAAAGGATGAGCTTTTAAAGGGAAAAGAGGAATGGAAGAAAATTTTTAAAATGCGGAATATTGGATCAAAAAAAGAGTAGTCAATTGTATAATGCTACTCAGTGGTCAAGCAAGATAAGGTCCTGAAAAAGTATATGTAGAGGAAGAAATGAAGGCTTGAAAGTCTAACTTTTTTATTTTTTTTTTTT
>NW_012135636.1:2389837-2390405 GCF_000956105.1 Propithecus coquereli | reverse complement strand
CTAGGTAGGCTCAATATGGCCTGAAGATTGCAAATTGATCTTCACTTTTCTATAATAGAACCTCCCCTATTCTCCCCAACCCAATCCCACATTCTTCAACAAGGGTGCCAAGACCATTCAACTGGGAAAAATAAATCTCTTTAACAAATGGTGCTAGAACACTCAGATAAGCATTTGCAAAAGAATAAATTTTCATCACTACTTCACTCCATATTCAAAAACTAATTCAAACTTGATCAACAACCTGAATATGAGAGCTATAACTAGAAAACTATTAGATAAAAATATAGGGGTAGGTCTTCATGACTTCAGATTTGGAAATGGATTCTTAAGTTGACACCAAAAGCATGAACAACAATGGAAAAGAAAAACTAGATAAACTGGACTTCATAAAAATTAAAACCTTTTGCGTATCAAAGGATGTTACTGGCCAGGTACAGTGAGTGGCTCATGTTTGTAATCCCAGCACTTTGGGAGGCCAAGGCAGGAGGATCACTTGAGCCCAGGAGTTCGAGACCAGCCTGGGCAACACAGCGAGCCCCCATCGCTGCAAATGAAAAAAAAAAAA
>NW_012135636.1:2386583-2389787 GCF_000956105.1 Propithecus coquereli | reverse complement strand
GCCTCGCCTCCCAGAGTGCTAGGATTACAGGCGTGAGCCACCATGCCCGGCCGAGAGCCTAACTTTTTAAATAATGATTAGTAATGGCAAAGTCAGAACTAGAACCCAGAACTAGAACCTTTAAAAATCTTTCATACTATCAAAACTATATTTTGAAAGTCTTTGCTTCTTCTGTATTTTGTCTATACTGATGCTATACTTAGAAATATATGACCATTTTCATATTTTAAAGAAGTTGAAAATATTAATGTATATAAATTTGGTATACAAATCTGATCCTGATTAAAACCCTTTGATAGTTATCATCTACTACATCCCCTAGAGATGATGTCTAAACTCCTTCTTAGGCTCTTCCATCTGACTATGGCCTACATTCAAGCCTCACATTTGGCCTACTTTGTGAATAAATTAAAATGATTTCTTAGGCTAGTGAAATGGCTGCTATGTTTTTTTTGTTAGTATTTTCTAGTTTCCCTATCTCCACATAGTCATTGAGTAGTTGTCACTTAATAACACCAGTATTGTGCTTGGCAGTAGAATATACAAGAGAGGCAAATCAGTAAAAAAAGTTTAAAACAAAAAACAACCTGTGGGTCTCAGTGACAGCATGATGTTGGAACAGAAAGCTCCAGGAATTGTTCCCTTCACTGAGACAATTATTGAGCTGCTGAGAATTATTAGAATCAACTATTTTGGAATTGTGGAGTCTGGTATCACCCTTGCAGTATCCAGGGGAGCATGTAATCAGCTGGTGAATTTTGCTGTTTGGCATAGCAGATACCAACACTCCTCCATGGCCCCAATGCCATGGGAAGAGATGTTGGGAACAGTGGCCTACATTTCTCGTGTAGATGATGGGTGACAAAGTGAACAATAAGGACCTTGTCCTCCAAAAATTTGGGTTGCTTATTTTGCTGTGCCTGGTGTGCCACTGAGGGACCAGCACAGATGCTGGCCATTGTTTCAACTCCGTCAGGTTGAAGCTGCTTCCCAGCAGCATCTGTTGAAGGAATTTTAAAAGATAGAACGCTTTGTTTTCTTTTTCTTTTTTTTCTTTTCTTATTGGATTCAGGCACTTAAGTGAATCTCTGTCAGGTCACTGGGTAACCATGGAGATAATGGAACAGAGACTTAAGTAACCACCCATGACAGGAGATATAGTCTTTGCAAAAATAGTTTAGAAAAGTCATTAAACAAATGGACGACTACAGCCCTCAATAAAAAACAATAACAATCATTGGAGAGGGGTGAGAATCTAATTTCCAAAGTTACTGGACATACTCAAAATGTCCAGTTTTCAACCAAAAAATTATAAAGTACACAAAGAAATAGGAAGGTATGGACCATTGACAGGAAGAAAAGAAATTGACAGAAACCATCCCTGTAGCCTAGAAATAGGATTTACTAGACAGTCACTTTATCTTAAATATGCCAAAGAACTAAAGGAAACCATGGACAAAGAACTAAAGGCAATCAGCAGAATGATGCGTGAGCAAATGGGGAATATAAATGAAGAAATAGGAAATATAAAAGAAATCAAACAAATTTTGGAGCTGAAATGGAAAACTCTCTAGAGAGGTTCAACAGCAGATGTGAGGCAGAAGAAAGAACCAGTGAGCTTGAGGATAGGCTATTGAAATTACCCGGTCTGAGGAGCAGAAAGAAAAAAGAATGAAGAAAAATGAACAGAGTAGAGGTTAAGGGAACTATGGGACACTATTGAGCATATCAACATAAGCATAGGAGGAGAGGAGAGATAGGGGCAGAAAGAAGATTTCAATATATAATGGCAAAAATCTCCCCAAATTTGATGAAAAGCATGAACTTTGTTATTGACTGAATTGTATCCGCCTAAAATCATATGTTGAAGCCCTAACCCCAATGTAATTGTATTTTGAGATGGGGCCTTTAAGGAGGTTATTAAGGTTAAATGAGATTGTTATTAAGGTTAATGAAGTTGTAAGGGTGGGATCCTAATCTGATAGTACTCATGTCCTTATAAGAAAAGGAAGAAGCACTAGAGAACGCTCTCTTTACATGCAGCACAGAGAAAAGGCTATATAAAGACAACAGCGAGAAGATTGCCTTCTGCAAGCCAGGGAGAGAGGCCTCCCTAGAAATGAACCCTGCTGGCACCTTTATCTTAAACTTCTAGCCTCCAGAACTGTGAGAGAATAAATTTCTGTTGTTAAGCCACCCAGTCTGTGGTATTCTGTTATGGCAGGCTGAGAAAACTAATACAAACCTACACATCCAGGAAACTCCTGACAAACTCCAAGCAAGATAAATTCAGAGATAAATTCAATGGGACACATTATAATCAAACTGTCAAAAGAGAAAGAGAAAATCTTGAAAGCAGCAAGAAAGAAGCAAATCATCACACACAAATAAGATCCTCAATAAGATTAACAATTGATTCCATATTAGAAATCCTGGAAGCCAGAGGCAGTAGTTGATAATAAAATGCTGAGGCCGGGCGTGGTGGCTCACGCCTGTAATCCTAGCTCTTTGGGAGGGCGAGGCGGGCGGATCGTTTGAGCTCAGGAGTTCGAAACCAGCCTGAGCAAGAGCGAGACCCCGTCTCTACTAAAAATACAAAGAAATTAATCGGACAACTAAAAATATATAGAAAACATTAGCCGGGCATGGTGGCGCATGCCTGTAGTCCCAGCTACTCGGGAGGCTGAGGCAGGAGGATCGCTTGAGCCCAGGAGTTTGAGGTTGCTGTGAGCGAGGATGACGCCATGGTACTCTAGCCTGGGCAACACAGTGAGACTCTGTCTCAAAAAAAAAAAAAAAAAAAATGCTGAAGGTAGGAGAAAAAAAAAATCTGTCAACAGAGAATTTTATATCCAGTAAATCTATCCTTCAAAAATAAAGGATAAATTTAGACATTCCTGGGTAAATAAAAATTAGTCTGCCACTTACACACCTGCCTTATGAGAAATGCTAAAGGCAGTCTTTCAAGTTATTAATAAAATAAAAAGTTCCGGATTCATTCCTGGTTTCAAAACTCACTCACTACAAAGCTACATTAGTCAAAACAGTGTGGTACAGCCATAAGGTCAGACTTATAAGTCAGTGGAATAGAATAGAGACCCCGGAAAGAAAACCAAATATCTATGGCCAACTGATTTTCAACAAGGGTGCCAAGACCATTCAACTGGGAAAAATAAATCTCTTTAACAAATGGTGCTAGAACAC
>NW_012135636.1:2383070-2385593 GCF_000956105.1 Propithecus coquereli | reverse complement strand
GAAGTTATAGGATATATACAGATAGTAAAATGGTTACTACAGTGAATCAGATTAATGTATCTATCGTCTCACATGGTTACTTTTTGTGTTTGTTACTAGAGTTGCTAAAATCTATTAAATACTTTTTTAACAAAAAATCCCTAATATAATGCAATTTTTCTTTTTTCCTATCTGCCTTAAGAAGCAAGATATAATATAATTTTATTAGTTTTAGTCCTCATGTTGTAGTCCTCATGATCTCTAAACTTGTTTATCCTATATATCTGCTATTTTGTATCCTTTGACTGTTCTCCCCATTTCCATTCCTCCCTCCACCCCTGTTTGTGGTAACCACTGTTTAATTCTCTACTTCGTGTATTTGAGCTCTTTTTGAAAAAATAGATATATTCCACATATAAATTAGATCATGCAATATTTTTCCTTCTGTATGATTACTTGCATAACATTTGCATAACATTTTTGCATAACATTTTCCAGGTCCATCCATGTTTTGGCAAATGGCAGGATCACCTTTGTTAAGGCTAAATAATATTTCATTGCGTGTGGGTTGACCACATTTTCCTTATCCAGTCATCCTAAATAGCAAAAAACAGGTTATTTTCATATCTTGGCTATTGTGAATAATGCTACAATGAACATGGAAGTGCAGATATCTTTACAAGGTGGTGATTTCATTTCCTTTGGGAATATACCCAGAAGAGAGATTGCTGGGTTAATGGTAGTTCTATTTTTAGCTTCTTTTAGGACCCTCCATACTATTTTCCATGTCTGTACCAATCCACATTCTCATGAACAGTGTACCAGAGTTCTCTTTTCTCCACACCCTTGTCAATATTTGTTATCACTTGTCTTTTTGATAGTAGCTATTGAAAGATGCTATTTAATATAAAGAAAACGTGCCTATTAAAGTAATATTTGTGTAGAAGCCTGAAGTGAAGCAAAAACCATGGGAATGTTTAGGAAAAGAACATTCCTGGCACAGGGAAAAGCAAATGCAAAGATGGGAGCATCCTCGGGGTGTTCAGAGAAATGCCAAGAAAATCAGTGTGACAAGAACAGAGTGAAAGAGTGTTAGGAAATGAGTGTGGAGAAATAACCAGAAATCAAATTACATAGGACCTTTTGGGCTATGGCTAAGATTGGATTCTATTCTAAAGATGACAGGAAGCTACTAGATGGCTTAGGATAGGTGAGTGATATCAGAAATATGCTTTAAAAGGATCAATCTGTCTAGTGTAATAATATAGCCTAATAATAGAGGGCCTAATAATAAACATAGCCTAATAGTAGAGGGTTCCTAAGTTATACATATAAGATCTCAGCCAAATACTCATGTTACTTCAGGTAAGTTACTTAACCTCAGTGCCAGAGTTTCCTCCTTTGTAAAACGGGGTTGAGACTACCTCTGTCACAGGGATATTGTGAATGAGAAAATGGGTTATAAAATGCTTAGTTAGCCCAGTGTCTGGACAAGGTAAGCATTCAATGAGTGTTGTAATTATTACAATTGGCTAGGTAGGCTCAATATGGCCTGAAGATTGCAAATTGATCTTCACTTTTCTATAATAGAACCTCCCCTATTCTCCCCAACCCAATCCCACATTCTAAATATTAGGTTAATACATTCTAATCTGATATGAACCAAGACATTAGATATCCACCTTTTTAAGAATTGGGTCTAAAATTAGTTCTAAGTCGTGACCTAGGGAGCTTTTAGGATGAAAGTGGATTCCTACAAGTTAACCACTTAGAGGCCTTCTTAGCTCCTAGCTTCCCAGTTATGTTCCAAAAAACAGAATTATGGCATATGAATGACCTCTAGGTGTTGTTCCCATTCTATCACAATGAAGTATTTTTTTAAAAAGTTTCCTCATTAACTATTTCACTCACACTGTCCAGTAGAGTTCCTTGGAATTTAGAAATGCCTTTGGGTGATGGGGGATAATCCAACACGCAGAACCTAAAATCTGTCTTTAATAATAACATGATGCCTTGGTATTTGTTAAGTATAAGTTTCATGTAGTGATATTCAGACCCAAAGATTTTAAAGCACATAATACTTCTAATAATTCTACATAAGAATATTATATAGAATAATAGATCTTTTGAATAGTTCAGAGTTACAGGTAATCTCTTCTGCTGGTCAACATTTCTTAATCTGATGTCCAGACCACTCTCCTCAACTTCCTACCCTATTCCATGGATAGGCTCCATGTATGCCAAATTCTGTGTGTGTGTGACCTAAATGTATTATTGCATTTCCTGAATAATCTAGGGAAGGCAAAAATTTACTTACACTGCAAGATAGTAGGAAATCTCCTCCATTAGATTATACATGTGACAAGGGGGGGGTGGATCTTTAGTTATATTGTCGGCATCTAGGAAAGTGCTGATATTTAGTAAGCTCTAAATGAATGTACAATTTGGTTCAGTGTGTGCCTTGGTGTTTAATAGTTGTGACCAATTTTTTTTTTTTTTTTTTTTTGAGACCGAGTCTCAGTGTGTTGCCCGGGCTAGAGGGCT
>NW_012135636.1:2345515-2383020 GCF_000956105.1 Propithecus coquereli | reverse complement strand
GTCTAGGCAAGTACCTGTGGCCAGAATCAAAGCGAGACTGTAATCAGGTCCTATACATACCTCATATGTCACGAGAACAGCCCTTTATACTGTTTAAGGCACAACTAATGTGCCCAAGTTACGGTTGAGTGCGAAGGCTTCCCCCTTCCCAACCTTGTTGGATTTACGGAGTACAAAAAAATCTACTCTATTCCCCTCCAAGTTTCCCATTCCCTTTTCATGATGCATCCAGAAATCCTCTAGCACTTGTTAGGATCTTCAACTGGTACCACGGAAAGCTGGCTTTACACTAAGACAACTGTCTTGATGGGGTGCTTGGTGGGCTCTTCAGGGGTTCCCATTGCTAAGAACCACTCTGCTGCTCTTTTGCCTCTAGAGGATGCCAGTGTAAAGACAGACATATAGATCAATGCAATAGAATTGAGACTCTAGAAATAAACCCTTATATTTACAGTTAATTGATTTTTGACAAGGTCACAAAGACAATTCAAATGGTGCCGAGATAATGGATTTTGACACCCATTTCATATTGTATACAAAAATTAACTCGGAATGGACTATAGAACTATATATAAAAGATAAAACTGTAAAACTCTTAGAAGAAAACACAGGAGCAAATCTTTGTAACCTTAGGTTAGGCAATGGTTTCTTATATATAACAACTAGAGCACAGTAACCAAAGAAAAAATAGGTAAACTTGACTTGATCAAAATTAAAAACGTGTGTGCTTCAAAGAACACTATCAAGAAAGTGAAAATATAACCCACAGAATGAAAGGAAATATTTGCAAATCATACACTGATAAGAAACTTATATCCAGAATATATAAGGAATGCTTACAACTCAACAATGAAAAAGATCAATTTAAAAATGGGCAAAACAGACATTTCTTCAAAAAAGATACTTATACACAAATAAATGAAATTAATTTGGGGAGCATTTAACTATTATAGGTTTCTGTGTGACAGAATGTAGTTTGTTCAGCCTGGGATTAATATTTGAATCTACAATCCACTATCAGAAGAAGGAAGCCTAAATTACTCTTGGTGTGATTTTGGAAAACTCAGTTTCCACTTTGGAAAATGAGGGAAACATTTCCTATGAGCTCTGAAATTCTGTTTCTATGCCTAGTGTACGATAGGTTCTCAATATTTGTTGAATAAGTGATTCTCTAATGCACTCAAGATACCATAGTAGTAAAGGACTGAAAGATATTGCTCAAAAGCTTTTATTCTATCTAGTTAGGAAAATTTCTGAAAACTATTCTTGGTAAACATTTTCAAACTTAGCAATTTTAATAAAATATTTAATCAAATGAGAAATTTTATTTTTGCATATCAGATCACATAACCAGTAAGTTTTCCCAATTCCTCAAACACTTTAAATAATTTTGCCAGTCAGATATCACTATTACTAACTTTTAATGGCTTGGCCTAAGAAATAAAAATAATGACTAATTTATTGTATTCTGTACATTTGATTGGAAATCATATGTATTAAGTTGAACTATACTAAATTGCTGCTATTCAATGGTTTTGACCTTCAAAAATGGCAATTTTATATGGCTCAAACTAAATATGTTTAGCATTAACAAGCTTAAGAAATATAACAAGAGGGGTTCCAAAGCCTCTCAATTCTCCCTTTTACTCTTATCATCTCCTGCCTGTTAGGGGTGTGGCAAGTATTTTTCTAAAATTTCACAATCTTGTATCTCTTCTACATAGCATTTGCAACTTGTAGTTTAAAAATAGTATAAATTTGTATTTTTGTTTTGCTAACTGTGGTAAGGGGCAAGTATGAGTAATTAAACGTTTTATAGAGAGAATATACTGTAAGTTCCTTACTGATTTAGGTCAGTGGTTCACAATTTTAACATTCATAGCAATCACCAGAGAACTTGTTAAAATTGTTAAAACAAGTTTCTGGGCCCAATCCCCAGAGATGGACAAATTCACAAATTATGCTAATGATGCTGGGTACTAAAACCAAACTTTCAGAACCACTAACCTGGGTGTAGGAGAGACTTATTTGTAACCAGGCTTTTTCTTTTTTTGGTCTTTCAGTAGATAAAACTCAAGTTGATGAGGTATGAGATATATTCCCTTAAATCAAAACCATTTGGGGTAAAGTACTACATTAGCTCAATTGTAAGATAATTGAAAACTGGATTTATTTTAACTTGACTTAGTTGCTACAGTCCACAATTTCAGGACAACTAATTCCGAGAAATTCATTTACCAGTCCCTTTTTTCGAACTGCACTGTGCCCTGGCTTGCCAAAAGAAACAAGGGTCGCCCCAGCCTTGCACATGGAACTTCAAGCTCGGGTCGCCTCACGTGCGTTATCAGAGACAGCGTGTCCAGCTTGACGAACTCTGCAGGAGGCTCCTGATAGGGAAGCTTTTGGGCGTCAATCTAGGAGACCAAGCCTGACCCGCTGCAGTGGGCAAACTCAACTCCATCAGCGAGTTTTCTCTCCAGTGACCTTCTCTGAGCAAAGGGCGCCCCAGAAGGAGCGCAGCAGACAGGTTCCGACCGGCTGTAGATCACGCGGCAAATTTGCGCTCCGAACCTCCGCCTTCCAGCAGTTGTTGCATTGCCGCCCCACAAGAGGCCACTCGGCCAGAGAATCAACGCCAGCCCCGGCTCTCTGGATCAGGAGAGGCTGTGCAGACCGGCGTTCAGGCTGCGAGCTCGCGCACTTATCTCAGCCGGCGAAGATGTCTGCCAAGCCCGATGTCGGCTTAGCGCGCGAAGCTTCTCGGCAGATTGTGGCCGGTGGTTCTGCTGGTAAGGCCGCCCCGTCCCGCCGGAGGCTAGTCGCTTTCCCTACCGCGTGTCCTGACAACGTTTCCCGGTCAAAAGTCCCAACCGCATTTCTGCCCTCTTCCTCAAAATTCCGCGCTCCCGGCGCAGCACTTGAGCCGGTGAAGCGCGAGAGCAAAGGAGGCGGGGAGCGGGCGGCGGAGGCCGGGTGCCTCAGGTAAAGTAGCCGCGGCGCCCGCGCGGGCCGCTCTCGGGTTCCGTCCGGCCTTCTCTGTTCCTAGCCTAGAAAGCAAGGGTGGCAGCCCCAAGGTCAGCAACTTTAAGGAGTCCTTTGTACCTTGCTGGCTATTTTACTTGAAAATGTTCTAGTTTCGTCTGACTTAGTTTTGCTGTTAATTGTAGACTCTTACAAGCTAGCTCAGATGTTATATAAATCCTGCCTCCCTCATCGAAGTACTTACATCAGGACTCCTCAGGGCTTCTTATTGCATACTGTGCTTGCTTGGGGACATTTGTGCCTTAAATAGGCACATTAAAATCAAATGCATATGTTAACACATATAAACACCTTTGATATAATGGGCTCACAGTTTATGGAGAGTTATGCTGTGGGAAAAAAAAACCTTTAGGAAAAAATCTATTATAACTAATCTTGGAAATAATTACCGTTAAATGTGGCTAGAGAAAGTTAGTAACCATAAGATACGTCATGTCACGTAATGTAAAGATATTTAAAATATAAATTATGAGTTGGTTGAAAATTTAATCTTACATACTGTGATGCATTTTTATTATAAATATGTAAAGTAATTATCATAAGTGGCTCATCACCATAAAACATTTTATAAATGCAGCTATTCTTTTAATAAATTATCTTATGGTAACTAATAAATCATATTAAGACACGGACTAGAAGATGTCTAATGTTTAACTTTGAGCAAAATTTACTTTATTTTCAAACAAATTTGGACTTTTTATAAGGGACTACTAAAAATTATGATTACTTGTCATTATGTCATGAACTGCTTGCATCTCAGGGGTACCAAAGCCACCAGATGTGTCTCTTACAATCTGCACACTTTCCTAAAGATGTCATTTTATTAATATAACAGTTGAGGCATTCTTTTCTTATAGGTAATTGTGTAATGTCCATTCATTATTATGATGACAGTGGCCCCACTGCTTACTTTTTTAGTTGTTTCCCAGTAGTGATGATGAATTTGCACCAATTTATTCACTATTTTAGGTTAAATTCCACAATGTTCAAGGCTCTGCCAGCTGATCACCTGCCTCATGATCAAAGAAAACTCAGCTGGCCCAAAGGGAAAGTAAAGCTAACTGATCAATATCCTAAGCTATGACTAATGACTCATAAGGCATCTGTATATCGATTTAGATGATCATACTATATATTAAGCACTGCTAAACTCAAAAAATGTTAAAAGTGGATCAGACTCTAATCCCACTTATACCGTTTTGTGGGATAAGTATTTATCACAGACATAATGGGTGATTCCATCATAATTCTTACAGTTGTAACTAATATGAATGAAAATTAGGACATTTATAAGATAAAAGTAGTTGCATAGTTGATTTGTATATTTTGTACTTTCATAATAGTAAAATAGAGTCATGTTTTCTTTTACTTGACTAAAAGCATTTCCATAAAACTTTATGTTTATTGAACTGTAATAAATGTAGACTAACACTATTACATAAACTAGGTCAAGAGCCAGAAAGCAATCGACATACAAGAGAAGTAGAATTTTAATAAAAACAGAAAATGCATTTGGTTCTCTGGCACTCAGTTCTAATTACTGATACTGCCATTGAATATAACGTGTGTGTGTGTGTGTGTGTGTGTGTGTGTGTGTGTGTTGTTATATGAGCTTTTGGTTATAAAGGTCAAAAATACATTCTGGCTTTCTTAGGGAAAATAAAAAAGAAACTGGGGAGGTTTATTGGAGAGATACCAGGGTATCTCATGGAATGCAAGGTCTGGGTTGCATTCCTGGAACAAACTGGAATCAGGGGCTGAAGCACTGCGGGGAACTCAGGAAGTGAAGTGCCATCTCTCTTTTTTTTTGAACTAAAATGTTTCAGATCTTTATTGTTTGGAAGTAGAGTAAATATGTTGATTGACTTTGTTTTTGTTGTTGTTGTTGTTGTTTTTTAACCATCTCTTCTCTTTCTTAAGTGGTCAAGCGTTCCCAAGGCAGAGGGAGGTGGGGAATAATAGGGCCACAAGTATTACTACTACAGCTGTTAGGATGGTCTTGCCATAGTTTCACAAATTTGCCTGGTAAGGAGTAAACATGCCAAAATAGATTCAGAAAGTTTATTACTTACACCGACAGCAAAAGCAAGTCATCATGGTACCAGTACCCTGTGCCCTAGTACCACAGACAACACTGAACTGAAGGCCAGAGGGTAGGTGTTATGAGTGGTGGGTCACTCTGCTTTTGTGGACCTACCTCTAAACCACAGCCAAGCAGTTTTACAGACTTATGCTGAAGTCTGCAGTTGTAATCTACATGGGGGTAAGGTGGAAAGTCTTGTGCTCTAATGAAACTAGAGAGATGGATGGGAAAATGCCCATGTCACAATCTTCCACAAGACAGGGAGGAGAAACTGCCCCTTAGTAGCTACTCACAGGCTGCTTACCTTCCCTTTCACTTGGAGAAATTACAGGGCATTCTGTAGACTCAGGCCAGACTGTGGTCAAGCCTTGCCTACCCAGCCTATGTGGAGATACATGCCACGCTGTGTGGCTATTTCCCTGTGTTGTCTTGGTGTCCACATCTGTCTTCTTTCTTACAGTTGACTACTGTTTTCTGATCTTCTGGTCCATGTAGCAGAATGTGGTCCCTATCAGATTCTAAGTATACATGCTATTGGCTTCTGTTCCCTGTAGAGAGCAAGAGACTGACTTGCTTTTTTCAGTTCTAGTCCAAAATCCTGGGGTAAAGACTCAGAATAACCTGGCATTGGCAGGGGCCCACCTCTGCAGCAATCAACTGTAGCCAATCCCTATGTAGACTGGTGGGGCAGGTAGGTTGGGGAACCTTAGGGGAGATTATTTTCCAGAAGAAAAAGCTAGATGGATCATGAGATGGGCAATAGGTGTTCTCTATAACAGTATATGCCTTCCTCTTATTAGAAGATGGTTTGTAATATTTTCATAAGACTAAAGAGATTGATGCATTGACAGTTGCTTGGACAATACACATCTAAAGACTGGTCTTGAGATTGTAGCTACAGTTATTGTATATAGCTCTTGTTGCCAATGGCAACTTTGTCTTACATGATGAAGGCTGTGCTCAAGACAAGTCAATGTACTGGATTTTTACAGAGCAGGCTTCTAGTCTGTGTTCTCAGCTTCAAGTAATAGCATAAGATTCAAGTGAGAAAGTCATAGAAGCCAATGATGAGAGCTTTAGGAAGATCAACAAGGCTCAGCACTGCAAAGGGGGTAAAGATGAGAATGAGAAGAGGTCACTGGATTGGACCTTTGGTACTCAAATTGTGGTCCATGGATGAGCAGCCGGAAAGAGTATGGTAGCACCTGAAAGATTGTTGAAAATGTAGGATCTCAGGCCTCACTCCACATCGACCATATCAGAATCTGCATTTTAGGAAGGCCCCAAGTCATTGGTTTGTATTATATAAAGTTTTAGAAGCACTGTGTTAGAAGACCTTTGAGAAAAAATATTCCATAGATTGGGAAGACCAAAGCCAAACTGCAGAGGGTTGCAAGTGAAATCTGTCTTGGTTTTCATTGCTGATCAGAGAGAGAAGAATGAATTCTGTATTCCTTATTATGTGCCCTCAATTTAGCTTTCAGGCTTATTTTTCATCCCTTTCCTACACATTCCATCCAGTTTGTGCTAAATAGGTCTGGTCACCATTCTTGGATGTTGCCTCTGCCTTTCCATCTTTATTCCCAGTGCCTGGAATGTCTTCCCCCTTATTTTCCCTACCAATCAAAATCCTATCCATTTTCCAAGGTCCACCTTGAAAATGATTTTCTGCATAAATGTTTCCCAGATGGCCTCTACAGCTCTATCCAGCTTTGACATTCTCATTAACACATGAATGATGCAAATAATAAAGCTAGCTAACATTTATTGGGTAAATACTAAATGCCAGATCCAGTTCTAAGCTTTGCATGTATTAACATTTTTAATCCTCACCACAACTCCACAAGGTAGGCAGGATTATAATCCCCAGTTACAGGGAAAGACACTGGTGCACAGAGGGGATAATTAACATACCATGGTTGAACAAGCGTGCAGCCATTTTTACAGGAAATGAGGGGTAGGAGAGGGGCTGGGAGAATGCTGTTCCCACTGCCAGGCAGTTTTAGAAGCCGGAAAGCTAAAGTTGCATCTACTAGCTATTGTTATCTCTGTAGCTCTTATTAATTTACATTCCTTTAAAGAACTCTTTTATCTACAAATACAATCCTTACAGTTTTTCCACTGAATAGAATCTTGCTCACTCCAGATAATTTCATCTGTATAGGAAAAAAATTAGCTTTCAAGTGCATGGGTCCACCTCAGACCCTCCCATTCTCTCTAATGACCAGTTTGGGCCCTGTTGTGTATTTTCAAGCCTAGGCCCTGTCCACACTGAATTCCCTGCTAGAGGCAACTCCAGGACCCTCCTCCTGCCTCCCAGAATCTTATATCCCTCAAAGTCAGCAAGGCCAACCCAAAATGATTTCTGTAGCATTATTTCCTTCTACATACCATGTACATGAGCACTGTGCTGACAAGACACTGATTTATTTTCCAAAATTTCTAGGCTGCTGTTCCCTCCTCTCCAACCTCAACTTAGTCCCTGGTATCTTGTAGGGACTTGCACTCCACCACATCTTCATCAATTATTGTGTTTTTACTTTGTGCATCTCTCTGGAGTCCATTGTTTTCATTGAAATTAGTTGTTTTAGCCAAAGTATTCTGGAAACAAGTTTTCCAATTTTACGCTAAACATAATTCAAGTACTTTGTGCAGTGTAATCTCACTAAAACCTTGAAAGAGTCAAATGAGAGTGAAATGAAAGAACTTTTGCAGAGAGAGAAACCTGGGATTCATGCACAAGCTTCTGGGAGAGTAATTGTCTGAAAGTATATGCAAATTGTGCCCTATTCTGATAGGGAGAGAGTCCAAGGCTTTTAACCTAAAAAGGTTAATAAAACATAAATAAATAAAACATAATAAAAACATAAAGGATAATTTCAAATCTTCATTTTTTAAACTGATCTTATATATCTTATGCTTCATTTTCACAAGATTTCTACCTTTTCTTACTTTAACATAAAAGTTAAAATGCAGTTAAAAGAAATGCCTTAATAGTCAGTATGTATACTAGAAGTCTTCGGGATTTTAATTTGGACTAGGTGATAAAAGGGCTGATACACCAGGGGGTAATGAAAGGTAAATTTTTGATCAAGGAAAATTCTTTTTTAGAATGGATGCAAAGGAGACACACATGTGATTTGGATAAATGGCACCTTTGGAAATTCAGGATTTGGGAAAATGTAATTGTTTGATAATAAATAGCAGGTTGTAGTGAAACAGGTGAGCCTTTATGACACATCAAAGGGAGGCTGGAACCCATTATCTGGGTAATTAGGGAGGAAAAAAATCCCCCCTAATTCAACCACATAGGAGGAAGCAACTCTATTGCTCAAATTAATTATAAAATACCTTTAAGGGATGTGTTTTAATTAAAATGTAGCTTGTCTCTCTTTAAGAAAATCTAGTTCTCTAAAATAGGAATTTAAGAACAAATAAAATATGAATTGCATAACCACATTTCAAAGGATATCTTATTTTAGTCTCCTTCGCTACAAGATGTTTTAAAAATTTAAGTACCCTTAATATGTGGGTACCCGATTCAACTGACATGAAACATAAAACAACTTTTACACAATGTTCTAGGAACATATTGTTAAACCAGCCCTTCCTCACCTCCCCCTTGCTCCCGGACTTGATTTACAACATCTCAGAGCATTGAGAACCAGGTGTTTCAGAGTATAGCACAGTAGGTGCTCAGAAATATTTGCTGACTATATTAATAAATAAATATCAGAAGCCCAAGCCATAGAATATTATTCTTAGGCTCCTACTCTGAAGAAAGAAAAGTATTCAGGGGTTCTAGTCATTAGACAACATTTGCAATAATATTATACTTTCTTTCAACAATACTTTGTTGAAATCATTCAGTAAATGATGTGAAAAAAATACCTTTAGGTCTAAAATCTCTGTCACCTTAAGACTGAGAGGCTCATGATGATCTTTTATTTATGTTTCATTTCTCATTCCAGTACCACAAACTGAAAAGAGTCACACAAATCCTTTTCAGACATTTTTATGATTTAAGTAGGTGATATGTTTGAAATGACAATGAATGAAAGAAACCATGTTAATGGACTTCTATAGGATTTTCACAATTGTACTAGATTTTAGCTGGTTTTTGTTACCAATTTCCTTTTCCTTTTTCTTTCATTCGCACATTGTTATCATATCTAAATTGGCAGACAGTTATTTTCCAAGCAATTAAGATATTTAAATGTTTTTGTCAATTATTTCACACTTTCATAGGATCATGGTTCATACACATTGTAAATATTCTGTTAGATCTGTATTTTTTAATTTATTTCTACAGACCTAGTATTAGTTGGTAGGGTTGCCAGAACAATGTACTGCAAACTGGATGGCTTAAACAACAGGAATTTATTCTTTCATAGTTCTGGAGGCTGGAAGTCCAAAGTCAAGGTGTCATCAGGGCTGGCTCCTTCTGGAGGCAGTGAGTTCCTTGCCTGTCTACCAGCTTCTGGCAGTTGCCGGCAGTCCTTGGTATTCCTTGGCTTGTGGACACAACACTCTAGTCTCCGCCTCCATTGTCACGTGGCATTCTTTCCCTGTCTATCTATTTGTGTCCCTCTTCTTACAAGGGCATCAGTCATTGGATTAGGGCCCACTTTAATCCAATATGACCTCATCTTGATGACACCTGCAAAGACCCTATTTCCAAATAAAGTCACATTCACAGGTAGTGGGGTTAGAACTTGAATACATTTTTTTCGGGAACACAGTTCCACCCACAACAGACATTCTATTGTATTTTTCACCTCATGTGTTTCTGAAATGCACATCCCGTATCTCAAGCTATGGCCCTGTGTTCCTCCTTCCTTTCAGAGTCAACCCTTCTGAAAAGTTCCTCACTCAGTCTTCAGCTTACTGTGATTGGCGTATCCATCTTTACCTTTCTGCTGAACCTGTTAACTGCTGCTTTTCATTTCTAATTCTATCTAGTCTTTGTGGAATTTCACATCCCTGACCATTTTTTCTCTTTAAAGTGTCTCTGCAGTTGATTTTCACCCCGTTCTTTTCACCTGATCACTCTTTTACTGTCTCCTTTGTTGGCTCCTCTTCCCCTTGCCTCAGAAATTGATATTCTACATAGTTCTAAGTTCTCTGCTCCTCACATTCTGTCATCTCCCTGAACAAGCCCACCTACTCTGTGGCTTAGCATTACCTGTTTGCAAGTGGCTCCCAGATCTGTATCTCCAACTTCTTTGTGCCCTGTGGACTCATATTTCTAAGATATACAGTAGAAATAACATGGAATTAAGGGTCAAGTGGACTCTTTTGATTTTCAAACATGTTTTAGAGATATATTTTGAAACTAATATCAGACCTTCAGATACCATTTTTCTCTTTGTTGTATAGTTGTGCTCATCCCTATTTTGAGTTCAGTTTAAAAAATTTTTTTTATTTCAAAATATTAAGGGAGTGTAAATGTTTTTGTTACATGGATTGCTTTTGTAGTGCTTGAATCACAGCTATAAGTATGCCTAACACCCAAATAGTGTTCATTGTACCCTTTGGATAGGTTGTCCCTACCCTGGCCCTACCCGTTGTCCCTCCCCTCCACCCCCTCCCCCCTGCTTGATTTCCAATGACTTTTACTTCCCTCTGTGCACATGTGTGTGCATCAGTTCCAATTTAATAGCGAGTATACGTGGTGTTTGTTTTTCTGTTCTTGAGATACTTCACTTAGGATAATGGTCTCCAGTTCCATCCAAATTGTTGCAAAAAGCATTAATTCATCCTTTTTATGGCTGAGTAGTACTCCCTGGTAAACATGTACCACATTTTGTTAATCCATTCATAAACTGATGGGCAATTGGGTTGATTCCACATCTTTGCAATTATGAATTGTGCTGCAATAAACATTCGAGAGCAGGTGTCTTTTTGATAAAATGACTTCTTTTTCTTTGGGAAGATACCCAATAGTGGGATTGCTGGATTGAATGGTAGGTCTACTTTTAGTTCTTTGAGAATCTCCATACTGTTTTCCATAGAAGTTGCACTAATTTGCCTTCCCACCAACAGTGTATAAGTGTTCCTTTCTCTCTGCATCCATGCCAGCATCTATCATTTTTGGACTTTTTAATAAAAGCCATTCTAAGTGGGGTAAGGTGATATCTCATTGTGGTTTTAATTTGCATTTCTCAGATGATTAGTGACATTGAACATTTTTCATATGTTTATTGGTTCTTTGTCCATCTTCTTTTGAACAGCTTCTGTCCCTGTCTTTTGCCCACTTTTTAATGGGTTGTTTGTGGGGTTTTTTGCTGATTTGCTTGAGTAGATTCTGGTTATTAGCCCTTTATCAGATGTATAGCCTATGAATATTTTCTCCCATTCTGTAGGTTGTCTGTTTTCTCTGTTGATTATTTCTGATTTCAGTTTTTTTATTCATTTTTTTTGTCATCTTAAGTCACAAATGTACTGTGTTGGGTGTTTGTTTGGGTGGAGTGGGTCTACCTAATTATAACAGTCAATAAATAGGATAAGATAAAAGAGAAAGGTCTTATCTTTGTCAGTGCTAACATTTATTGAATGCTTACTATGTATAAAGCACCTTCCTTTGCTTAAATCATCTATATTAATTTGTAACTTCTTGAAGATGAGAAAAGTGAAGCTCGGGGAAATTAAGTAACTTGCTCAAGGCCAGTGACAGAACACAGACGCAAACTTTGTTCTCTTTGTTTTCAAAGCTTGAGCTCTCATCCGCTGTTCTACCCTGCCTCTTAGAGTGCAGAATGAGAAATCAGGCAAGCAGACCCATATATGTATTGCCCCCATGAGGCTTCTTTTCTCTCTGGTTGGGTTAAATATCATAGCTGACTTGGGAACTTGAGTATTGATGGACAGAGTCTGTACTCAGTGCAACAGGCCATTTCTTGTTTTTGTAGGACTTTTAAATGCCATAGTTCATATATAAAATTCTCCATATTACCCAGCAGGGGACTCTGTCAGCATCAACGGGGGCATCTCTTTCTGCCAGCCCCTCCAGGCAATTGATTAGGAATGGCCCAAACCTCAACCCTCATGTATTATTAATATTAATGGAACCCTTATACAACCAGGTAGGTTTCTGGAGTGTCTCACTGAAGTGTGAGCAATCCCACAATGCACAGGAAGAGCCTGTTTGTGAAAAAGGAGGGCTCTTAAGTTGCATGAATAGGTTTGCCTTGAGCCTTTTCATTTGGGTGAGTCTGGTTGCTTTAGGTTAAGTGCAAGGGTGAATTTAGTTTAGTGTCTGTAAAAACTAGAATGGACTGCTGTAGGGGGAAGACATAACTTCCTTATCTTTGAAGAAAGAAGAATCAAATGTATGTTTCAGTAGAATTGGATGAACCCAAAATGGAATTGTGGCCAGCATGAAAATTTCACAATGTGAGAGAGGGAGGAAAAGTGGGGGAGCGAGAGAGTTAGAGGGAGAGAGAGAGGGAGGGGGGAGAGAGAGAGAGGGAGCGGAGGAGAGAGGGAGCAAGAAGAAAAGAGATAGAGAGGACATACCAATGTGCTAATATTTCTTGAAAAGTGACCAATATTTATGGATCAGCAAATGCACCAAATCAGAGTAATATAATGTGGAAAACACTGATTTTAGTTTTTGTTGCCGAGGTTGCTATTATTAGTATTATTATTTGGGGGAATGATTACAGAAATAGGTTAAAACACTTTGGGATAAATTGCAAGATCTTCTCCAGAGATTTCAGAATGAGCAGGGTTGTTGTGGAGCATCTTTCTAGGGCAGTACATTGGTTGTGTATCACAGCGGACATTCATATCTGAATCTGAGATCAACGTTCTGCACTTGTGCAGACCTATAGGTGGTGCTGTCTTCCTATAATTTTGGTGATTTGCTTTTTTTAAGAAAGGAAAAGCTTTCTGCAGGTAGAGTTAGATCTAGAAGTGGGTTAACTTCTGATTAGATTCCACCATGGCAAACCATTTGGAACAGGTGCCTTACATAGATCGTAGAGGATTCTACACTTGAGAAATACAAAGGACTGTACTTTTGGAATTAATTTTTCCATTTAATTGGGATTCTCAGCTGTGTATGGAAAATAGGTTTATATATGAGTAAGAAAGAGAGATGGAAGAAACTATTTCTATTTGCTACAATATTTATTTTCTCTATGGTGGTTCTTACTTTGGAACTTGAAGTAGAGTCCTGGATCAAACAAAACTTTTTCTCAAAGTACTTAGGGCTAGAGTGTATATTACAGTAATAGTAAATTATAAACTTCTGTGAGCAGGAGCTATAGTGCTAAATGCACAGTTGTTTTTATTTATATATCTGAAGCAGCTACTGAAAATGCCAATTTCTTGTTTTAATCTAGTGGCCTTTAACATAAGATATTGAGGAGAGTTATGAATAATATTATTTTTCTTAAACATAAGTTCTAAACAGGAATTTTTTCAGGATAATATATACTGTACTGTGGATTTAGTTTGTTAATGGGTAATCTAAGTGCTTGCTGCTGTAAATAAACTTTTAACCACAAGATGGCAGCATAACCTTCCCATATCTTTAAAAACTTTTTTTTTTTTTTTTTGGTTAAATGTTTATTAAATTGAACAGATTACTTTTTCTCTCTTAATGAGAAATGCATACAGCCAAGGAATTTTAGGATAATTATTGTATGAAGAGGATGAATATTGAAAGTACCATAATAAATATATGAAGTATTAAATACTATTTAGTGATTTTTTTGATTGAGCAGTTTTGGTTGCCCTAAGAAAACATTTGTTTGATGTTCTTTAACATTGAAATAGAAATGTAATGAAATCAAAATGCTAAGGCATATCAGAAACTTTGTTTTACAGAACAATATAGTTTCATTGTGTTTGCCTGATCGAGCCTCAAGAAGTGATAAGACAGTTTTCTGTTTCCTTCATTAGTTCATAGAGTTCTGCATTGGCATATACCTTCTATTCTTTTGAGCACATGTATGCTGGGGATTAGAAATTCAACAGAGAAGCAGGGAAGGGAAGAAAAAGCTAGAAAAGTAGAGACACTGGTATCTAAGTTAAACAAAAAGCAGTGGTGAGAATGATGTCTACATTATTCTTGTGGGATTTATATCTTCCATAGTAAAAAAATGGATCATCTGTTCATTCAATAGTTAAATGGCCATAATCTAGTATTATACGTACTTATAATGTTTTCATTGGTATGCTTACATAGTATGTAGTATTATGTTTCACTCTGCAAAGATGCTTGTCACAATTATTTCAGTTTTCTTTGATTTTTTGTGATAAATTTAAAAGATTACATTGGATCTACTTGTTTTCTAAGTCTTGCAAAGAGTGAGCCCCTTTTAGGTAGAGGCCAGGTTTTCTTTATTTTGTATCTCCAGGCCTAGTAGAGTGCTTAGAATATAGTAGCCACTCAATAAATATATTTTTATTCAAATAGCATTTGCCACAATGTAGTGAAATTCCATTGAGACCTATTTTGCTTACATACCCCTCCCTAACCAGGCATAAATAAGGCAAAGGTTAAAAAAATACCTTGTGATTTAGAAGCCAAATACTTTGAACTCTTTCATAGCATTTTATTTTGCTGATAGTGGAAGGAATGTTCCTTGTAGGAGTCATAGTTTCTCAGAGCAGCACTGAAAATATAACTTTTGTGTTTTGACCTAAGGTGTATCTAAATAGAGATGATCCTATGCTAAATAGTATGCTTTGCTCTCTATAATAGAATATCTGACGTAATCAGTATAAAAGGCACAGTTGCTGTTTGTGTGCAGCTATACACAAAAATATTTTATTTTGTGAAATCAAAAAGAAAGTCTTCTACTTTCCATTATTTATATAAGTTAGATGTAGATGACACAATATTGTAAAATCACTTTTATGGGCAAGTTGAATGAAAAAAAAAAGACAGTTACCATGTGTAGGAAAGACATATAAGAAAACTATATAAGAAAAAAATAAGAAATATAGTTACCATGTGTGAGAAAAAGTATAGGCTCATGTAATACCCTAAATGTGTAGATCATGTTTCAAAAATCTGTAGTTTTAGGTGAGTTGTTTGACATTAGGGTGCATTTCTCCCTAGAATAATGTTATGTAATTCATAGGCAAGCTGCAAAAATCTTGCTATTATTATTCCTTTAAAAAAAAATCCTGTAATAAGTGTGAAATACCACTAATAGGAGCCATGATCCCTGGGGCATTTAGGATCTAAGCCAAAATACAGGGTCCTCTATCCTTCTGAGGCTAGCTTCCCTGGAGCTTTTAAGAGCTCTAAGTGGAAGGAAAGGGGGAGATACTCAGATGTGGAGTGGCTTCTCCTTGGCGAGGAGATACGGAGGTTTCAGCAGCCAAGAGGGAAAGGGTTCCAGGCAGGACCAGGATGGCCATTTGAATGGGGCCTCACATTCACAGAGGGCTTCATAAATTTAAATTTTTGAGATTTCTTTCAAATATGAGTAGATATAAAGTCATTGTCTTTGCCATTGCAATTGTGTAGGTTAAAATAATTACTATGTGACATGTAGGCATTTAAAATAAACTACATTTTAATAACCATGTATGTTAGTTAGCATTTTTTTACTTTTTAATATATTGAGAGTCTCAAAAAAAACAGAAGAGCCTCGGGTCTCTTGCAAACTGTAAGAGGCTCTAGTCCTAAGGGACAAAAGTGAATGGGTTCTAGAGGTTCTCACTCCAATGGTTCCTGTTACATATTTGTGCAATGAATAAATGGATGGAGGGATGTATGGTGAATGGTCAGACAGTAGAGAAGGAGCAAAGGGGAAGTGCAAACCAAAGAACTGGGAATAAAAGAAGCCACCAAGTTTGAAGAAAATGGGGGCTGCAGTGATCATTAATATGTATGGGCTGTTAGCAAATTAATTATTTCTAGACTGGAAAATGCCTGCATTTTTGTCATTTTTTTTGCAGTTTATATAAATCTATGTATTCCTACATTTGAATAACATGAGAGGAGTCACACTCTTTTTTTAGAGATGAGGTTTTGCTCTGTCACCCAGGTTGAAGTGCAGTGGCACAATCATAGCTCCCTGCAACCTCGAACTTCTAGCCTCCTTCCCACCTCAGCCTGCCAAGTATAAATAGCTAGGACTACAGGCACGTGCCACCATGCCTGGCTAATTTGAGAATTAAAAATCTTGGTCTGTTTGGTACTCTGCTTTGTGCCCAGTGCCTAAAACAAAACCTGGCATAGGACAGGTACTCAGTAAACATTTGTTGAATGAATAGATGAATAAATAAATATCAGCTTATTTTGGTTCTCAATTTTTAATGTTGATTAGTTTAAAACTTCTAAACTTTTCATCAAGATAGTAGAGAACATATTATTTCCTAAACAATGTGAAGGAGTTGGTGCAGTCCCCTTCATGCCCAGTGTCATTAGTACTAAGGATAACCATTGCTGCTCACCTGCCACCAAATTCAGACATTACCTCAGGAACCATGCACTGTCCAGGGTGTGCTATTCCATTGTATTCCTAGTAGCTGCAAAGGAAGAAAAAGGAAATACAAAAGGGCCCTAGTTTTCCTCCCCTGATTACTCTAAGTAGGAGTCAATCTTGGAGGGACTGTAGTTCTAGGTACTCTGAGTCCCATCGATTCTGTAAACGTAGATAGTTGTCTTCCTAGGCTTCCTGGATCTTGTCTGTGCATGTTTCTTCCCAATACCTGGCTTCCCAGGAATGGTTATAAAAAGAATAGAGTATCTGATTATTGAATTTCTTACTGTTTGGAGATAGATTTGTTTTCTCAAGCTCAAAGGCCACTGTGTTAGTTGTATTTTTTTCTCGTCAGTCTTTCTACTTATCTCCTACTGCTTCAGGGATACCCAAGTCAGTCCCACAGGTGTGGCAGTCACATGACAGAGGACTTATTCAGTGTGGTCATAGCAACCTAATCTTAATTTTCTCTTCTGGTCTATTAAATTCCTACTGTGACATTCCAAAGAGTTATTTAGCTCATTTGTGTGTGGGGGATATGTGTGTATGTGGAACATATACATACGAAAACATTGATCTACCTCATCATTATTCTCTGATCTTTGTTTTGGAATTACATAGTTTTCCAAAAATAGTTACATAGTTAACAAACTTTTGAGTCCACTATGAGGTTATTGATAAACAAGGAAATAAGTACTACTGAGATCAACCAAAAAGAAGAAAATAAGGTGCCCCATCAAGAGACATCCATGTTTTAATAGTGAACGTTACCTTACAAAGAGAATAGACATGAGAAGGGGAGGTATGTTCTGTGGGGATTCTGATGCTCTGCTGCCTGACATCAGGTCCCAGCTCTGATACTCACTCGCTGTGTTACCTTCGGCAGGCAGCTTAAAGTCTTTGTGCTTCACCCATAAAATAAAGATATGATGCCATCTACTTCATAAGGTTGTTGTAAGGATCAGATGGATTGATAAACGTAAAGTGCTTAGAATTGTGCCTACCACTTACTGAGTGTTCTGTAAGTGTTAGTTATTATTAATGGAGAGGGAAAATGTACAAGTACATAAATATCTTCCAAACATTTTTTAGGTCTTCGCAGATGAGTGACACAGTATATGAATACATGCATATACACTAACCATAATTCTCTTCTAAATTTATAGTGTAAACTGTATTTCTGTTTACTTTCTATAAACTTAATCTTATTTCACCATTTTGTTCCAAAACCTAGATGTCATTAACGTAATCTTTTTCACCTAATGAAGTTGTCTTTTTAGTTCCAAATTAGAGTCATTCAGTTTCTTCTGGAGGCTTCCTTTTCAATATTCCAAAGTGGGTTCATAGGAGTGGTTCTGAACTCATATCCTAGTAGTTACTCCATCAAATAATTTGGGTCACTTTCCTCCCCTAAGATTTACTTTTTTAAAATAGAAGGGAATTTATATGTTTGTAGATATTCTATTATATTTATTATTCATAATAAATTTTGAGGCATTAAATTACATAGTATTATTTGGAGAAAATTTTATCAGTCACTATTATAATAATCAAGATAAATAAATAAAGTCCTTGTCTTTAATGTAAATTATTTCCATATCCTACCCCAATGATAAAGAGACCACCTGATTGACAACTACTGATTTATAGATTAACTAGGGTCTGTCAGTCTTTTTCCCAGGATTTGAAGGTAACATTATTACTCAAGTTTGCAATTAGCTGGCTCTCCTTTTCTCATTAGTTTCTATATATTTTTTCTAATCCCTCAACCACAAGGTTCAGTGTTCTCCGTGAAGGCCTGTTCTAAGCCTCCTACCAAGGCCCTCCATGCTTTTCTGACCCTTGTCAATATTCGCCTAATCTGCCTTTTTAAAACCCTGATTTTATTCTTGGAAAACAATTGCCAAATTGATAAATTTAATTAATTGTACTTTGTTCCATGGGGATAACGTGTTAAATTTCCAGCAATTTAATCCCTTTTGATGCATTCCAAATTGTGCCTTTCCTGCAGACCAAGTTTAAGGTATGGTAGGAAAATCAGGAAAAGGATATTTTGACCCACTTACAAAATAAACAGGCCCTGTCTGCTCCATTGTCCCAAATGTTAGAGAAAGCACAACAGGTATCTTTCACAGAACCCCAGATATCTGATCCATTCTGCGAATAATTATGGAATTATCAGTCAAATGCCTTCTCTCCATTTTATCTTGGTTCCTCCCCAACGAACACCACCACCACCACCACCACCACCACCACCCAAGCAAATAAACAGACACATTAAAATGCTTTCTACCTGGCTTTACACACTGACATTATTGTTATGTTACTGTGTCTACAGTCTGCTTTTCAAAAGCATTTTTTAAATTAGCTCTCTCCAATGTCCATGAATTCATTCAGAAAACATTTCTTGAGTGTTGTTTATATGGCAGGCCCTGTGACAGCAGGTACATGTGGCTATTCTGATTCTAACCGTGAGGAATGTGCACGTTAGAAAGGGTGGTAACAGTTAGTGGAGCCTGTTTGCCAGAAGGCGGGTGCTCAGTTAACCAAGCTTCACTAAAATCTGATACTTTTGCTTTCGTAAGCTGGTTAGAAGCATTGCGTGAAAATCCTGCCAAATTTTGTCCCTTTTTGTCCAAACTTTTTTAACTTGAAAAGGAATCTCAGTGTGTAAAACTTTCCATTATAAGGCCACCTGTAAACTTAAAACAGTCAAACTGTTTTTTCAGCTGCCTGCAGCTCTGTTTCTCAACTGACTAACACTGACAGATAAAGATGGCTTTCCCCTGAGAAAGACTGTTTTGTTTGTGGTTGTTCTGTCACTACCAGGAGGGACAGCTCCCCTGATCCATAGGGAACACAGAGATGCAGTTTACAGACAGACTTATATGCTGACTAGCAACTAAAAAAATAGTCAGATAATGATTTCATTATTCCTTCCTGTGTCCATGACAACTGAGAGGTATGCAGCTAGACCGGGACACTGCCTGGGAGTATTCTTTGCTTCAGATATTACTATTACAAGAAAATTTACAATTCATTCTGATAATCAGGCTTAGGAGAAAAGTGTACATTTCCAATATCTGGCGTTTTAAGGGTTGTATATTCCTGAAGAGAATTCTTCTTTCACTTCTTCTATTACCAAGCATCATGACTTGCACCTTTAAAAAATCTGTTTATAACATAGTTTCTACTTTGACGATAGTCAGTGGTGAAGAGTTACCACTCTGGAGTTGGACAGAGATGTTTGAATTATGTTTCAGCCAATTAGCACCCGTGGGACTTTGGACAAGTTTCTTAATCTTTCTAATTCTCATGTCCTTAGTCATAAAATAGGAATAGTAATAGAATCTTTCTTTATAAGGTTGTTGTGAGTTAAATGAGGTAAAGCACATAAAGTACTTAGCCTGCTGTTTGGCACAAGTAAGTATACCATAAATTGGTTTGTTGCTGCTGATACTATATTAACCTCCCGTATAAGACTGTGGGCTCCCGGAGCAGTGGTTCTCAGCCTTGGCTACATTTTAGAATCACGTGGGTAACTTTAAGATCTTGATGCCATGGCCACACCCCAGAATGGTTAAATCAGGATCTCTGGGGGTTGGACCCAGCACTCAACATTTTTTAAATTGCTACAGCTGATTCCAATGTGCAGTGAAGGTTGAAAAACACTGTTTTTGAGGATGGGGCCCATATCATATCAAAGTACTCAGACAAAAATGCATGAATAACTTACTAAAGTAGATATTTTGAAAAATAAAGATAATGTAATCTAGAAAAATATAAAAAGTGATACATAGTACCTTGCATATTTTGTTTCAGGTATTTTGAATAACTGAATAGGGAAAAGTAAAATTACATGATTTTTCAAGGGGAAACTTACTACCATATCATAGCAGAGTAAATCTACTAGGAAAAAAAATGGAAAATTATGACATAGATGGGAACCTACATTTTGGATGTGTGAGATACAAGTTATACAAATGAAAACTATACTAAAAAAAAATTATTTTTATATTTTAGTGGTTTTTTAGAAATGAGTTAATTAAAAGAAATAATCATAAAGACAATTCTGTAATATTTTAACACAAAAACCATTATAAATTAAAACACTTCCCATTTTGATCATATCTATATTTGTTTAAATTTGGGGGAAAAACACAGGCAAAACACAAAAACATGCTTTTACATGCTTATGCTGAATAAGCATCTTTAGCTAGCTATTACAGTATTCAACTTTTGGAACTTTTGGAATAGGAAAGCTAAAATCAGGGATAAACTCAATTGTATTCATTATTTAAGAAAGCTTGAATTTCTTCCTGGTAATCCAAAAGACATTAGTCATTAGGTTTCTAAGATTTTATAAAGTTAAAAAAAAAACAAAACAGTATCGCCAGAATTAACTTTCCCAAAGGAATTTCTTAGCCTTCAGTTCTTTAACTGTATTTTCAAAATAGAATTTCCCAGTATTTAAACACATCATATTATTTGGTAAGCATGTTATTGCAATTTTAACCTTCAAAAGAATGTTTTTTAAATAAATATGTCATCTAATATTCAGTATGTGTTTCTCTGCGTATACAATTTCAACCTAGATATATTGTTGATAATCATCATAGTGATTACATTTGTTTACTACTGCTAGTTTTACAGTTACTTTTGTATATGTGTTCTTATTCAATTCTCTCAATATCTCAGAGAGGGTGCAGATTAAGAATCAGCCTCGTTTTATAGTTGGGAAAATTAAGACAGTTCATTAGGAGGCGGTTCAACAGAACCAGGGCAAAAATTCTTGGTTTTTAGTCAGGTGTTTCTTTCATTAACTCATTGATGCGTTTACCAAGCATTATCAAACGGCAGATATGTCGGATGCAGTTCTAGGCAAGGGACATCCAAGATGAGTAAGACATAGTTCTTTTTTTTTTTTTTTAACCATCTGAATTTATGAGGTAAGATCTTTTTCAACTGTAATGTTTTGTAATTGTACACTCTGCATTGTTATAACAGCAGTTATATGTTATAAAAATGGAATCCTAACCAACTTAAGCGGCTCACCCAGCAATTTATTTTAAGTCAACTAGATAGCAAGCTGCTTAGGAATAAGTTTATGACTTGCGTTATTTAAGGAGTTACACATAAGAGTGCTGTGAATACATTTTAGAGTTCTTAGCCTGTATCTACCAAGGCAGAATACAGAGTCTGAAATTGCCATAGCCAAAGCTAGCAACTCCACAATACAAGCAGGAAGAAAAAATGCATTGAGGTGGTTCAGAAAACCATAACCACCACCTTCTACAGTTATATTTTATGACAGCCAACTAGATGCAAAACGAACCTGGACACTAACATCCCTTCCAGCTGAATTTTTTGATGATTTCTGCATTGTTAGGGAATGCCGCATTTTTCTAAGAATGTATTATTCAGTGATGCTTTAATTTTTTTCTCCAGCTTTTCAATTGCTAAAGTTCATTTTAGTTTTGGCAGAAACTGCTTTCATGATTAACCATTTTGGTTTATTTTTAATGCTAATTCATCTCAAGTATTTAGCTGGTTTCTGAAGTAATCCTGTTAATGAATTTAAATACTTGTACTTACTAGACACAAATTAAATTCTACAGTAAGGTATAGAGTTTAAGTTTAATTAATCATTCTTTAAAATATATCCACTTTTTGTGGATTGTAAATCTTAGAGGGAACTTACTGCCTTAACTGTCTTTTGTAATTAGCTATATTCTTTTTATTTTAAAGCATAAAGCAGGAGTCAATTAAATGGATAGAAGAATTTTAGTGAATATTTACAGTTGTCCTAAAGGAAGGAAAGTTCAAAAAGAATATTATATTATTCATTTTTCAGTTACTGAGTGGAAAAATTTTATGTCTTGAAATTTTTCCTTGAATTTTTTATAATTGAAAATATAGGGAAAGAGAAAGGAATTGATTTTTTTGTGAGTAAAAAATTAAGAGTATAATGTTGAGAAATTAAAATATAAGTATTGTTAAACAGCAAATAAATGAAATATATCTTACTCTTGTATGAAACTATTTTAACTTAATGTCAATAAAGTTTAAATTAGTTCAGACTTTTCTTATTAGAATAAATGTTTCCTTTTAAAATGCATGATAATCATAATCAAGACGAAATTTGTCCTGTTATTTATTTTCAAAATGATTGTACAAGCAGACTTTTGATTTAAATCCCTAGTGATATATTGGAGACAGATGTTTAGATGACCTCATGTTTAAAGTAATGTTATATTTGGACACAAGACTAAATTTTCCTTAAAATCTTTCCTTATAAGTTAAACTGTGTGGGAGTATACAAAACTAATCAATGATTTGTAGTGGATTAATGCAATTTCTGTATTTTAAATAAAATTTTCTATCTTTTATGGAATTCCTCATAGTACAAAAGAGCTGATTATGAAACAGCTGTTTACAAATGAAAATATTGTTTTTGGCTGGCCAGCTAAATGGGAAACAGATTTGAAAAGTTTCATGAATTTGAATGCAAATTTACCATATCATTTATACTGAACCAAAGAACATTGGTAAAAGACTACAACATAGTTTACCAAAAAATTCAGTTGAAGACTCTTGTAGGATACAATATAAACATTTAAAATAGTTTTTCCTTTTTCAAAACTAATTTTTCTTTATGAAAATCAATGTAACTTCAACATGTGTTTAGTATATGTGGAAGATTTTTAAGGAGCTCATAAATAATATTTAACATTTCAGTGAAGAGAAATTAGCAGATGGAGGTATTAGAAATGTCCAGGCAATTGAGTGGAGTGAAAGACATAAAAGATAAGAGATATTATCTGAAGACAATGAATTAATGTATATGAACAAATGAGTTTAAAGCAGAGCTATATAAGTATTAGCAGACTGTCATTTTCATCAGTATCTAGAATGCTCTCTACTGAAAATCACATTGCCATGGAAATTTTAATTTTAGAAAAACGTGCTCTACAATGAATACTTTCATATTTTCTCTCAACTTTTAAACAGTTATTAAGAATTATTTATTTTGGAAATTATATAAAAATAAATGATTAAAGGCCTTATCTTAATGAATTTTGAATATGAATCTTTTGAATGCCAGAATACATAACTGAACTAAGGTAATTAAAACTTCTAGAACTATTGTTTATTTGTTTTTCTTTTTCATTTTTATCTTTTATTTTTAGAGACAGGGTCTCTCTCTGTCACCCAGGCTGGAGTGCAGTGGTGCCATCATAGCTCACTGCAGCTTTGAACTCCTGGGCTGAAGCAATCCTCCAACCTTAGCCCCCTAAGTAGCTGGGACTACAGGCTCACACCAACATGCCAAGTTAATTTTTCTTTTTTTTTCATAGAGACAGGGTCTCACTACGTAGTTCAGGCTGGTCTTGAACTCCTGGCCTCAAGTGATCCTCCCACCTCAGCCTCCCAAAGTGCTGGGATTATAGGAGTGAGCCACCATGCCTGGCTTGTTTTTCTCCTGATCTCATTTTTCTGAAAATGGGATCATGTTTCTTCAGTTGCTTTTTAAAGAATCACCTGGGAAATAAATGCCTTTTTGGGGGTGGGATAGTACATCTAATTCTCTTGTCACCATCCAATATCCTAAGGGATTGATAATCACTCAAGAGAGAAGCAAGTAAAATATGTGCAAATATTTTAAGAAACATGTTTTGGGGCAAAATGAAGGCAAAAAGAATCTAGGAATGCAAGCAACATATGCAAAAGCACTTTAAAATAGAATACAAATGTTTTATTGACATTGATGGATATGTCTTTAATGGATGATCTACCTATAGCATACTTTAATTTTTTCTACATATTTATTGTCAGTAGTTAATGAATACCTCTAAAACTAATTCAATGACATATAGACATTTTAAATGTCAGTAGACATACATTTTAAGGAAGAGTTGATGCCTTATGGCTCCTTTTTTTTTTTTTTTTTTTGAGACAGAGTCTCACTCTGTTGCCCGGACTAGAGTGCCGTGGCATCATCCTAGCTCACAGCAACCTCAAACTCCTGGGCTCAAGCGATCCTCCTGCCTCAGCCTCCCGAGTAGCTGGGACTACAGGCATGCGCCACCATGCCCGGCTAATTTTTTTCTATATATTTTTAGTTGTCCAATTAATTTCTTTCTAATTTTAGTAAAGACGGGGTCTCGCTCTTGCTTAGGCTGGTCTCGAACTCCTGAGCTCAAACAATCTGCCCACCTCGGCCTCCCAGAGAGCTAGGATTACAGGCGTGAGCCACCGCGCCCGGCCCTTGTGGCTCCTTTAATGATATATCTTTTATTTTTGAGAATAGTAGAGATTAATTATCACTTTCTAGATTAGGTAGACTACGTAGCAGTGATGGCTTACACCACATCATCTATATTCTTTCATTACTCATGATCTTATGATATAGTCATGTATAAAAATCAGGCAGCTGGCACAAATGATGATGATTTGAGAGCCACTAAAGGAGGTTTTCTTATATAATTTATATTTCATCCTAACATATTCACATACATCTTAGAAAAAAAGAAAAATTTCTTTGAGAAATTAAATTAAATTTGGTTTTGTTTTTTTTTTGCATATTGGACAAAACTAAATTTTGAAAAGACATGAAATTAATACTAATGAACAAATAATATTTAAACATAAATGCAACATTTTAATATCAGTATTTAAAAATCAGTGCCATACTGATTTTTCCAAATGCATAATGTCATGTATCCACTATTACAGACATGCAGAAATGGTTTCACTGGCCCCCAAATTTCTTGTGTTCTACTTCTTCATCTCTTCTTCCTCTCCTCGCCCCACAACCCCTGTTAACCACTTATCTTTTTACTGTTTGTATAGGTTTTCCTTTTCCAAAATGTAATATAGTTGGAATCATACAAGGTGTAGCTTTTCAGACTCACTTCTTTCAGTAAGTAAGATGCATTTAAGGTTCCCTATGTCTTTTCATAGATTGATAGCTCATTCCTTTTCATCACTGAATAATATTCCATTGTGTGGGATATACCACAATTTGTTTATCCATTCAACCATTGAAGGACTTCTTGGTTGCTTCCAAATTTTGATAATTATGAATAAGCTTGCTGTAAACATTCGTGTGCCGGTTTTTGTGTGGACGTAAGTTTTCAACTCATTTGGGTAAATACTGAGGAGTGTGCTTTTTAGATTGTTAAAATATTTTTAAAGGAACTTAACTGTAACAACATCTTTGGTATGTAGGAATATCCATACCTTTTTGTATATTTTTTTTTATTTTAGCATATTATGGGGGTACAGATGTTTAAGTTACGTATGTTGCCCTTACCACCCCCCCCCAGTCAGAGCTTCAAGCGTGTCCATCCCCCAGATGGTGCACATTGCACTCATTATGTATGCATATACCCATGCCCTCCTACCCCCTCCCACCTGCCCGACACCCAATAAATGTTATTCTTATATGTGCACTTAGGTGTTGATCAGTGAAACCAATTTGCTGGTGAGTACATGTGGTGCTTATTTTTCCATTCGTGGGATACTTCACTTAGTAGAATGGGTTCCAGCTCTATCCAAGAGATTACACTATATCACCATTGTTTCTTATAGCTGAATAGTACTCCATGGTATACATATACCACATTTTATTAATCCACTCATGTATTGATGGGCACTTGGGTTGTTTCCACATCTTTGCAATTGTGAATTGTGCTGCTATGAACATTCGAGTGCAGGTGTCTTTTTTATAGAATGACTTTTGTTCTTTTAGGTAGATTCCCAGTAATGGGATTGCTGGATCAAATGGTGATTCTACTTGTATCTCTTTAAGGTATCTCCATATTGCTTTCCACAGAGGTTGCACTAGTTTGCAGTCCCACCAGCAGTGTATGAGTGTTCCTATCTCTCCGCATCCACGCCAACATTTATTGTTTTGGGACTTTTTGATAAAGGCCATTCTCGCTGGAGATAAGTGATATCTCATTGTAGTTTTGATTTGCGTTTTCCTGATGATTAGAGATGTTGAGCATTTTTTCATATGTTTCTTGGCCATTATTCTGTCTTCTTTTAAAAAGTTTCTGTTCATGTCCTTTGCCCACTTTTTGATAGGATTGTTTGATTTTTTTTTTTGCTGATTTTCCTGAGTTCTAAATAGATTCTGGTTATCAGCCCTTTATTGGATGTATAGCATGTGAAAATTTTCTCCCATTCTGTAGGTTGTCTGTTTGCTCTCGTGACAGTTTCTTTGGCTGTGCAGAAGCTTTTTAATTTGATCAGGTCCCATTTATTTGTTTTTGTTGTTGCTGAGATTGCTTTTGGGGTCTTCTTCATAAATTCTTTGCCTAGGCCAATATTTGTTTTTGAGACAGGCTCCTACTGTCACCCAGGCTGGATTGCAGTGGTGCAATCATAGCTCACTGCAGCCTGAAGCTCCTGGACTCAAGTGATCTTCCCACCTCAGCCTCCTAAATAGCTGGTACTACAGGCGTGCGCTACTGTGCCTGGCTAATTTTTTTATTTTTTTAATATTTTGTAGAGATGGGGTCTCACTGTGTTTCCCAGGCTGGTCTTAAACTCCTGGCCTCAAGCGATCCCCCTACCTTGGCCTCCCAAAGTGCTGAGATTATAGGTGTGAGACACTATGCCTGGCATATCTTTAGTTAATAGTAGGAGAGGGGAAAAAATTGTTTCCTGGAATCATACAGCTAAAATATAGATATATAAATATTTATTTTCAGTTTCTTCTTCTGTGCATAATCATACTTAGGAATGAAAGGCCAATTTAAACTCATGCTTTTCCACTGTTCTTTTTGATGAGATTTCAAGGTGAGATAAACTCATAATTTGATAAGATCATTATAAAAAATAGTTGAGACTGGGTCAGTAGAGAACATAGCACATAATAAGACAACATCAGGAGATGAGAGTGTCTCCCTCAGTTATTGAAGGTCAGTTTCTAAGTTGGTTGTAAAAGAAGTGAGGTAGGTATGCTTCAAAACTTTTGATTAGATGTACATCTGTCCATTGCCATAAAGAACCGAGGAATTATAAGCTAAGACAGATAATATTAATATAGATGTTAAGATGGACTAGTCACTGAACTGTCACTATATAAATGATAATAGTAATAATCATAATGTGTACCATTTATTGAGTACTGATTATATGCTAGTTACCATTCTAAGATTAGAGCAGAACCAGATTTTGTGGGACCTGCCAACAATTTTATTTATAAAGAAGGAAACTGTGGACGTTAAGTAACCCCTGCTCACAATGTCAATGGCAGCGCTGGAATTTAGATCCAGATAGTCTGGCCTCAGAGCCCTCACGCAAAATCATAAAACTCTACTATTTTGCCCATTCAACAAAATTAATAAATTATGTGCAAGGAAAAACTTAAATATACTTGTCAGATCAATGACAAGGATGCTATAGGATTCAAACTTAGAGACGACATGCACATGATATGGAGGTCATCTCATAAAAATGATGTTGAGTAAATTTGCTGAGGGACAAAAGGACAGGAATTGTAGAAAACAAATGGAATATTAAGCTTGATTATGAAGTTCCCGTTCAATAGCATTTATCTGGGAACTCCCTGTCTTTAGAAACTTTTTCTGGAATAGTTAGCTTTCAAGACCAGAACATGAAATCTAATGTAAAGAATCAGTATACTACAGTGGAAAAAATTCTGAGTGTCAGGACACTTGGTCTCTAGTAATAGCTCTTATTTTACCTAAAGGCTCTCTTAATCCTAGAATTATTTGAAATAATTTTCACCTCTTTCCACATAAATGAAAGTTAAGTTTGATATGAAAGGACTCATCATAGGGAATAAATCTTCCTAACTTCTCTAGTACTGCTCATGAACCATCAACTTTTAAATTTTCCAAGTACAAAAACATTGGTTATTCTGATCCTTGTTCTGTATTGTGTACCCCTCACAAAAAATGTCACTGACCTCTCTGGCCTACCACTCTCTCTCCATTTTGATCACCATTGTTTTGGTTTCTTATAGCATTTTGACTAAATAACCTCAATAGCTATTTAGCTTCCCAGGTGATGTTTCTCAGGCCTTCATTTAACAAATATTGTGTGTATTGAGTGACTACCAGTTGCTAGAAATAGAGCTTGAGCATGAAAAGGCATTGTGGAATAAGGTAAGATAAGGCCCTTTATCTCTGGACCTAGAGGAGCCCCCCAGTACTGTGAAACCCAGAAGAGGGGGCCAGGAACAATTTTACTAAGGAAGCAAAGAATTGTGTTGGGTATTGAAGGGTAAGTAGGAGTTTTCTGAGTGAACAAGGACATTCTAGGTAGATGAAGTAGCCCTTGCAGTGGCATGGAAACATGAAAACTTATTGTTAGCTCATAGAAGGTGAAGAGTTTAGTGTGATCGAAGTCCAGGGTTTGGAGGAGGGGAAGAGGGCAGGGAGATGAAGTTATAGAGGCAGTTGGGGCAGGTATTGGTGGTTCTTTTATGTTACACAAGGTTTTTGCCTTTATCCTATAGGCAACAGGGGGCCAAGAAAGGTGTTTACAAAGTGGGACATGTGTAGATTCTATTTGGAGAAATGGTGATGCAGAAGCTGAATTAACATAAGGTGATGAGTTGGAAGGTTGTTGCAGTTCTTTAGAAGACGGTGGATGAAAACTTAGGTCAGGGCCGGGGCGTGGGAAAGAGAAAGAGGGCTGGATTTGAGGAAGAATTGTGTGGATTTGGTGGTGAATTGGATTTAGAAAATCTATTGAGAAAGAGCTTCACAGAGACCGGGTGAAGATGATTTCTGATGCCATTAGGCATGCTGGGGAATGTCAGGAGAGGGACTGGGGAATAGTGATCTATATTTTATGTATCTGGGGTTTGAGTTATTCAATATGTGGTTGGGAAGTTGATGGGTTATCCGTGAAGGTTTGAGAATCATCTGCATATTTAACAGCCAGTGATTCTCATAATTGTGTGTGTGTGTGCACATGTGCGTGCACATGCTAAGGTGCAGTTTGTGTATCTTTATCACCTGAGGGGATTTAAAAACTACGACCATACCTGAGATACTTAAACATTCCCCCTTACACCCTCCAGAGAAGCCAGAAGGGCAAAAGAGGAACACATTCAGAGCCCTGAAAAATTCCAGGGAAAGTGGAGGAGGAAGAGGAGGAGACATTAAAGGAGTCTGAAAAATTAATCATCAGAGAAGTGGAAAGAGACTCAGAAGACAAGAGTGCCTTGAAAGCTAACGTTAAAGAGCATGTCAAGGAAGTCAGTGGTGTCAGATGCCCTTCCAATGCCATGCAGAAACAGTTGCCTGAAAAAATCGTTCTTTATACTTCACCCCATATATGTCTATCACCAGCAAGGTGAAATTCCTTGGCGTGCTTTTTAAGACTTCCACCTTTAAATTTGTACCTTCTACCCATGGTGTCCTCTCCCAACTTTCCTATGAGCATAGTGGTTAAGACAGACCCTGGCTGCCTGGCTTTGAATCCCAGCTCCCCCACTTACTAATGGGTCATATTGTCAGGTTCTTCTGAGCTATGGTTTAAATGTGTCCTCCAAAGTTCATGTGTGGGAAAGTTAATCCCCAATACGACAGTGTGGGGAGATGCGACCTTTAAGAGCTCTGCCCTCAGGAAAGAATTAATGGCGTTACTGTGAGAGTGGGTTAGTTATCACGAGAGTGGGTTCCCAATAAAAGGATGAGTTTGGCGTCCTTTTTCTTTTGCTCTCTTGCGCATGTGTTCTCTCACCCTTATGCTTCTATGGGATGATGTGGCAAAAAGGCCCTCGCCAGATGTCAGCACCTTGATAGTGGACTTATCGGCCTCAGATCTGTAAGAAATAAATTTTTTAATAAGTTACTCAATTTGTGGTACTCTCCTGTAGTAACACAAAATGGACTAAGACACTATGGTTCACTTTCCTGCATTTTAGGGTTAATAAAACTACCAATTTTACAGAGTTGCTGTGAGGGTTACATAAGTTAATATGACTAGTGTGTCTGCCATGTAGTAAGCGCTCAATTATTTTTATATGTTGAAACTAAAAACGTTGGTAGTTCAGTATTAAGTAATCTTAGAATATTTCATAGTACTTTACTAGCAACATAATATCCTTAATGTCTCCATTATTCAAAGTGAGGAAGGGAATATAAGGGTTATTCTGGAATAAAGAAATTGGGACACTCCCCCGCCCCATCACAGAATGTGGTAATCATAGAAATAGAGAGCTACAAGCAGGATGAATAATTCTGGTTTTCCTAGGCCTAAATGAAGGTTCCAAAACAAATAAAAATGTGTTTTTAATTTTTGTTACACTGGGGTGGAAACTGCCTGAGACTTTGGGAATCGCTAATCTAACCTGATATCTCAATATGACCGTTTATCTCAGATCAAGCATGCTAACTCTTCCTGAGCACAGAACGTTTCTACTCATTCCCATATATATATTTTTTCCTTGACATTATTCTCACCCGAAATACTTTTGTAATACGCTATCAACCTTAAGACCCAGTCTAAGCAGTGGTTCTCATCCTTGGCTGCATATTAGAATTATCTGGAACATTAAGGAAAAAAAAAAAAAAAAAAAACCAATGACCAGGTCATGTTTTAGGCTTATTAAATCAGAATCTCTGGGGCTGGGACTGACGCATCAGTGCTTTTAGAAACTCCCTAAGTGATTCCATGCACAGCCAAAGTTAAGACCAGTGCTCTAAACTAGCTACCAATTCTTGGAGATCCTCTTTGATTAATCTTGTTATTCATTCTTCCTTTAGCATTTATAATCTTAGTGTGAATTGTATTATTTTTATACTTGCTGATACGTTACTCATGACAAAAATTCATAAGTCATTTTTATCTCACTGCGTGCAGTATACTTCTCTTGCCACAATGGCCAGTGCAGACAGTGCTATGCATCTATGAGGTCCTCCACATATGGCTGCTGACCGACAACTGCATTGGTTAATACCCGTTAGACATCAAACATCTTGTTTAGTATGCAGCAATGAGCTTGGACTAATGCTCACAAATGTTCACAAAGGGACCTAATAAGACGAAATGTCACCACCACATGTGTCTGACTCAATGACATGCCTTAGTGTTACATTAAACAAATTCTTTTTTGTTGCTTCTTTCATAGAAACCCACAAAGATTCTGAGGTTAGTCTCTGAGTCTCAGTTGAGGGGGGAGGCATTTAAGTAGTTTACATTTAAAAAAATGTAAGTGTAACATACATACATAAAGTGCACAAATTATACGTGTAAATTTTGCTGAATGATTCCGTGTACAAAGTTGTATAGTCGTCACCCCCGTCAAGAAACAGAGCATTACCGGCAACCCAGAAGCCCCTCTTGTTCTCTCCAGTTATTAGTTTCTCCCTCCTCCCCAATGGTGGCGCATTTAACTTTGGCTTTTTGTTTTTAGTGGCCCCTCTAAGTTCTTTTTCAATGAGGTATATTTTGTTTGCCCCCATTAGGAGAACCCTTTTACAATTTGACCAAAGCCAGCAGCTCTTTTTCTATGGTTATTTTCCCCATCTGTTTAGAATTCACATCCACATTGTATTGTTGCCTCATCTAATCAAGCAAGGGAATGTCTCAAGAGTATGTGCTTCATAAACTACTTAATTTTCTGAAATACTCACTGCCAGGGGCTTAATGAGAAACCACCAAATCTTCTTTGGGTATAAGTTCGTCTCAGGGTCTGTGTTTCTAGAAGAGGCATGCAGTGAACACAGGCTGCTGCAAATTAAAAAAAAATAATTTATTTTACTCTCGCTTAGGTCAGAGTTGCTATCATATTTGTAGCCATAGTAATGTGCTTTACTGTTTTTCTTTTTATTTATGCTTTAAGCATTATATCATGTTGCACTTGCTTATTATAAGTAGAGAGGTTGAAAACAATTACAGGATGGATCTAGTTTTCACGTTAACACAACAAACACGTCTTGCAACTATCTTCGAGGATGTATGTCATTGAATCTAGACTGCCTTAATAGCAAGACTCAGCTTTATTTTTATTCTTTGTCATTCTCATAAGATACCATGGATACTGAGTCCTTGTTTTTAAAAAAAAAGTCTTTTTTTTTTTTTTAAGAGGCAAAGTCTCGCTCTGTCACCCAGGCTGGGGTGCAGTGGCACTATCATAGTTCACTGCAGCCTAAAACTCCTGGGTTCAAGTGATCCTCCTGCCTCGGCCTCTTAAAGCACTGGGTTACAGGTGTAAGCTATTGCACCTGGCCCCGAAAGTTTTAAAATAATGCCAAAGGTCTTGAGAAAAATTATTGAAACAATTCTTAAATGGATTTAGAGACTTTAATTCAGGCAAGAAATAAATAGAATGGAATAATTAGAATAAGATATCCTAGAAAGCACAGACTCAGGGAAAAAGAATAGAACAGGATAAATATCAATAAATACAAATTAAATAGAATAAATATAATTGATGAACAGATCATGAAAACTCTGAAACCCTATAATATAATTTAAAAAGTCTAAACCTATTGTGAGGTCTGCAGGTACCCTATGGAATGTTGATTGCTTTCTGGCTGGACTGTTTTTGATCACTGTTACTTAAAATTTATTCCACACAGTATTTATATCTCAATGAGCGGATAAGGGAACTGGATCCATTCACAACTTTCCTCTATCCAGGATCAATCCTTCTATTATCTTGAGGGCTTATTTTGGTGGTTTGCAAAGTGCAGGGTTACTGCTGGTGTCGAATGTGCTTCATAGTCACATAGGAATTATCCTGAAAGGAACAGCAGATAAATTGGGGTCATTTCTGAAGGGGGAACATCATGTTTTCCATTTTCTCACCCTGACTGTGTTCTAATCTAGATAAATGGAACTATGCAAGATAGCTCTTGTCAACAGAAAGTTCAGGACATTAGAGCCTCCAAACTAGATACTGACCTGCCACTGTGCATAGTAAAGTTGCAGTTCAGTTTCTCTAGGTTGTAAATCCAAGGAAGTGATATTTATGAGACTGTGGAGTATGGCTGTGATTATATGAGTGTTATGAAGTCATTGTTGGATGAGAAGCTGTGATTTTCTTTAAATAGAAGCAGTGGTTCTCTGTGTCTCATTCTTCTAAACCAGTACTTTCCAGTAGATTTTTCTGCATTGATGGAAATGTCCTTTATCTGTGCTATCCAGTATAGTAGCTACTAGCTACATACAGCTGTTGAGCTCTTGAAGTATGGCCAGGGGGATTGAGGAAATGAATTTTTAATATTATTTTATTTTAACTAATTTAAGTAGCCAGATGTGGCTAATGGCTACTGTATTGGACAATGTCATTAAGATTATGTATTTGTGGTAACCAAGAAATAATGCTTAAAATGCAGAATAATGGACCATATTGACTTGTATATTTACTTTGGAGTTGTAAAATTCCTTTTTATTAACACATCATATTAGCATAATTCAACGTAACTCATGCTTCACTCTCAGAAATAAAATTCTTGCTAAGTAACATTTATTTTTGGCTTAAAACAACAGAAATTTATTGTCTTACAGTTCTGTAGGCTCAAAGTCCAAAATCAATGTGTTGACAAGGCTGATTCCTTCTGGAGGCACTACGGGAGAATTTGTTCCATGCCTCTTTCCTAACTTACAGTGGTTGCCAGCAATCCCAGGCATTCCTTGGCTTAAACAACATGGTATTTTTTAAGCCATTGGTGTGGGCATTTCTTAAAGACAAATGCCTGTTGACTTGAAAGTAAGAAGATGAATAACAGGCATTTCTGTTTGTATGGGGTGGCTGTATTTAGCACACAATACAAGAAAACTAACTTCCAATTGTCTAAATATAGATTGTAACATAACTTTTCTCTTATAAGTTTGCTTGTTCAATGCTTAGGTTCCTTATCTTAGAATCACATTCCCATTGCTTCTTGACTGTTAGCAAAATATTTGGCTTCTCCTAGTCCTTATATTTTTAATAGTCTTTTCTCCTTATTGAGACTCGATACAGCTTTTACTGAGTGTCTATGTATCCCATCCTTACTAAACTAATTTCATCACCACCCAAAATTGGAATAAGAAATTATGTTTGTTGAAGTCTACTTCTGGCTTCCTGACCAGATTTTAGTTTTGAGATTTCCATATATCTGTTTGTATTATTTAAGACAAGACAATTGAATGTAGCAGTCAGCTAGAGAACTGGTCTTTGTGCTCTTGAAACTTTACTTTGCATTTGATCAATGAAGGTATTGGATTTTATGTTTATACAAGTAAAAAAAGAACAATTTGAGACCCATTCTGACTCTGTGCCAACAGTTGTAATTGTCATACACTCATTCAAACTTTTACCATTGACAGGAAAAAAAGGCAACAAAAGCATTAGCAGTCAAAGACAGGGATCTGGCCATAGAGAAGGTTATTAGTCCAGGCGCGGTGGCTCACGCCTGTAATCCTAGCACTCTCGGAGGCCAAGGCGGGAGGATTGTTTGAGCTCAGGAGTTCGAGACCAGCCTGAGCAAGAGCAAGACCCCGTCTCTACTAAAAATAGAAAGAAATTAATTGGACAGCTAAAAATATATAGAAAAAATTAGCTGGGCATGGCGGCGCATGCCTGTAGTCCCAGCTACTCGGGAGGCTCAGGCAGTAGGATTGCTTGAGCCCAGGAGTTTGAGGTTGCTGTGAGCTAGGCTAATGCCACGGCACTCTAGCCCGGGCAACACAGTGAGACTCTGTCTCAAAGGGTGCTGGAAATGCATTGTGCTGCATTAAATTAAAGTCAAAGAAATTTGTTTTGCTCAAATGGTAGGTACCCACATAGATATCTGTCCTCTCTCCACTGAGGCAGCTGATCAGAATGGAAACTTGTGGTGTTTGGTGTGAGACATTATTCCTGGATTAGAATCCTGATTCTGCTACAACATGGCTGTGTAAGCTTAGGCAGATTTCCTAAGCCCTTTTAGCCTCAGTTTTCTCATTTGTAAAACGAGGATAAAAATGTCCACTTTGAAGCATTAATAGGATAGTGTTTGTGACATGCCTGGGACATGATTGTCATTCAGTAAATGGTAGTTGTTATTATTTGGCCTAAGCTAGGGCTATAGTAGTATAAGTTCTACTTCTGTCATCACTTTCTTGTTTGTTTCTTTGTTTCTTTCCTTTTTTTCCTTTTCTTTTTTTACCTAGTGGAACCCAGTATTCTCAGAACCAGGGTGGGGATGGGCAAGCAACATCCCCATAGTATTAGTATTGTAGAAACACGTGTTTCAGTAATTTCAAGTAGATCCTGGCTATTTTCTTTCAAATAAGATCAGTTCCATGGTCCTCTTCCAAACACAGGCCTGTAGCAAAAATATAGTTCATTAACTTCCAGCAAAACCGCTTGCTGAGAACTTTATAAAAAAAATGAACCATCGACTTCCTAGGGTTTTATGTGCAAGGGAGACTAAAATGTCCTTGTAAGCTCCATGAGGTCAGGGAGGTGATTCACAAATGTCCTGATGTTCCTCGGTGCCCTGTATCTAGCAGCCACTTTGTAAATGCTTGTTAAACTGAATCAGACTGACATGGTCAGGTAAACTTTTTGCTACCAATTGAACATAGTAAGTTTGTGGAAATCAACGTAGTGACAGTAGCCCCTTACTTTTGTGGTATGTTGCAAGTGTTGTATAATTTTGCCCAAAATGTAAAATTATATATCTGTACATTCCTCCTTGTTAGAAATTATTTTTAATGTCTCAAAAACTTGCAATGTGAAATGTACAGTTGTAATGGTAATCTGGCATCACAAACAAAAAGTGAAGGATAAATAATATGTGCAAAATAAAATAAATTCCACAAAAGCATTTTCTCCCTTAGTTTAGGCATCTGATGTTAAGGGCATTGATATTGGTCAAATTCCATTTCAATGGCTCTGATAAAGCACCAATACAGTCAAGCCTTGACTGATGGTTTTGTGATGGTGTGTTGTTGATCAATGTCAGTGAACTGCCAGTTCCGTGACAGTTGGAAAAACTAATACTCATTCCAGTCCTTGTTAATGACAAAGCTCCTGATGGTGGTATACACCTAGCTCATGTGCAGGGAGGAAAGCTATTGCCAGGCCACAGTGGATCTGTGTCCTAACTTATGATTAAAATAAAAAGGTAGACAGTATTTTTAACCTAAGTTGTGCATAGGATAAAAAGAGATGTCATGAAAGACTTTGGGACTATATCCTTATATATTATCCACATCTTTGAAAATTATTATATTATTTCAGTGGTTAGCCTATAGTGGAAAACATAATTATTCCTAATTTATATGAGCAAGGAATATTTCTTTTGAATTGTTAGGTACCTTGAGTTCCTTCTGACACTAACTACAATGAAATCTTGTCACAGTATTGGACAGCTTTAAAAGTAAATGAAATACTGTGTATCCCAGTTGACTCCTTCTCACTGTACTAGATCGTAAACACATAATAGGTGTTTAATAGGGCTATAGACTTGGAATCTTTTGAAAGAGAAAGGAAAGGGAATTCTGAACACTGGAATCCTCCATTGAAGACTGCCTATTCCTAGTCCATCCTCATTCAAATAGAACAATAGTAATCATAACTCCTATAGTAAGTATTTGAGTGTTTTTTAATTGCCAGAATGTGCTAGATGGTTTCTGCCTTCTAGAGCCAATTATTATATGTAAAATAATAGTTAACATTTGGATAACTGATTTTATGCCTTATTTTAGCCCAATCATAATTGCCTTTAAAAAACAATAATTGCTATTCTACTATCAACTGGAATGCAGGAGTTATCCTCACTTACCCCACTACCAAATAACACAACTAAAGAAAATCTAACCCTGTGTAGAAATAAGGAAGTCAGAGAATTTCACATTTACTTTAATCCTTTTTTACCTGGTTTCCCTTTATCCTCTTATTTGAATTCCAAATCATGGAATGTAGACCTAGAAGGAACTTAAAGTTCATCCAGTTCACTTGC
>NW_012135636.1:2340146-2341775 GCF_000956105.1 Propithecus coquereli | reverse complement strand
GAAAGAAAGAAAGAAAGAAAGAAAGAAAGAAAGAAGGAAAGAGAGAAAGAAAAAAAATTTAAGACAGGATATGATAAGGGGATAAAGAGAGACTATTGTCAGGAGAGAACAGAAAAGTTTTACTTCTGTCTCTGGGCATTAGGGGATGCTAGATGAAGGATATGATTTGTGGATGGTTCTTGAAAGAAAGAAGGATTGGAGCATGAGATTAGAGGGGGTCAGTTGCTCTAGCATGAATTCCCTCCTCATGATAATTAATAGAATCAACACATTTTATAAAACAAATTATATGCTGATATCCATATATTGAGAACTTATATGCCTCTCTCTTTACATTCCTTCCCCTCTTTTGCATTGACATGTCATTTTATCCCTACCCAATAGGTCAGTGAGATTAGGAACATTAAATTAATTGAGCTCATGTTCATACAGTTTACCTCAACAGAAAAATAATGCTCTATCATGTAATTGGCCAAAAGAAAGGACCAAATAACTGGACATTTTCACTCCAATAGGGTATTATGAAAATCAGGGCTACTCTTTTCAATAATTTTCACGAGTTGTATCTAGGAGCAAGTGAAGTGTTAAGCTTTTTGCCTAGCACGAGTGGTCTGGAGTTATGAAAAAAATTGAAAGTCACTTTTACAAAGGTGCATGGTCATCCTCAGTATGCACTTGGGGCATTTCTTAGGTCACTTAAGGTTAAAAGACCTTGGCCATAATACTTTTTGCAAAGAAACGTTTATTGGTCCCATTTCTTAGCTTTCAACTGTCCTCATTTAGAAAGTGCCCTCAGTTCTACAGCACCCACAACAGCTCTCTCGATTTTCCCCTGGTAACAGGAAATAATAGAAGGATGTGGCTGGCAGCACTTCTACCAGGTAGAATGTTTTCAGTCTTTCAGGAGCAGGATCTATTTTTCTCCTGATTTATATACGGAGAAATTTCTGTGTAGGATTCTCTCATTGCTGGGCCTGCCAATGGGAATGCTGCCATTTCCTGACACTGAGAAGAGGGAACAAGATAAAACACGCTAGCTCTGAATGTTTTCCTTTCACCAACTTTTTCCCCACAATTGAGCCACCATGCATGGTAGTGAAGCTTTAGGAATAGCAGACAGCTTGTAGTGCGCAGTGTCTTTTTGTTCAAGGAACCAAGGTGAAGCAACCCCATCTGGTGCTCCTTGTGCTTCCTTGGCAGCCTCACCCACTTTCTGCATTGCAGAGTTAGGCAGCTGGGCTTGGCATCCTTTCTTTCTAACTCTGAATGATAGGCAGAAAGGAATTAAAGTTGTCATTGCTTTCTCAGAGAACTAAAGGCAGTATTGAGGGACATGAAGTAAGTCCCCTTTGGTCATTCAAAAACATACATCATTTTTACTTTTTGTAACAGTTTATAATAACTTCAAAACATATGCTTTTGAATGACATTAAATATATGTAAAATATATGCTTCTTATTGAAAGATCTAATGCCAAAATGTTTAAAACACACACTGATTAAACTTGGAGGTGGTGGGTGAGGAGATAATTTGCTCCAGTAACTTTTACATTAATATAAAGATTGCTAATTATTAGAGGAAGGGGAAAACTTCACTTAAGCCTGATTTCATTTCATAGTTTAGTTAAAG
>NW_012135636.1:2337175-2340096 GCF_000956105.1 Propithecus coquereli | reverse complement strand
GTAGATTTTTGTCTTTGCTACAGGTAATGATAGTGTATTGGGAAAATCTGCTTAGTGTTATATACGCTCTGTGATATAACCCTATATATGAATCTCAGGTCTGCAGTCTTTAAACTGGATCTTCTATTTACAGATGTTCTTGAGCAAAGACGATATGAAGTAGAATATTCTGTTTACTATTCAAGGTCCTAAATCAGTGCCCTCTGACAGAAAAATAAAATAAGAAGGAAGTACCTTAAGGAAAATATTATTTTTTCTTCATTTGAAAACCAATCCAACTTAATTTAGAAAATATAGAAAATTTTAAAGAAGGAAATTAAATCACTAGTAAGTCTACCACCCAGTGATAATCATGGTTATGTTGATACATTTCCTTATAGTGTTAGTGTCTGTGTTTAAAATGCTATTTATAGGTTTGTCATAATACATGTTATAAAATTTCATATTTTTACAGTATAAGGATGTTTCTGTCATTTTACACTTTGAGTATAAATACAACTTTTTAACGAAGGTATTCCACAATGTATTTAATTAAATACCCATTGTTGGCTATATTGTTACTCTTTCTAGTTTTTTACTATTTATAACAACACATCCTTATATTAATGGGAAAAGTTGAAAGCTCAGTCAGAGGGAGTATCTGACAGGGCAAACAGCATGGGGGACATGTTGGTTGTTTCTTTTCAGTTTTAAAAAGTGCTTCATAAGAAGGAAAATCACATTCTTTACCTTCTGTAGACCTGAACATTCTTTTCCTGTCAGTTATATATGCTTGTTTTCATTTAGCTTTTGGAGACTGAAATGGAGGGATTGAAAGGACGATTAGTCCAAAGCAGGCTCACCAAGTCTGGTTCCATTTCAGTGTCACTCCTTTCTACCTCCTTTCCCTTCTAGATTAAATTAGTCCAAGAAATCACTTGCAATAATCCTGAAGTTACTAAAGATACTGAAGATACTAAAGTGAAGATACTAAAGTGCTTTAGAAAACAACTTATGTGTTTAATATTTTTCCGATTCATAATATTATAGAAGTAATTTCCCATTATCTGTGAATATAGGTCCTAAGCATTCATAGAGCTTGTGTTTCTCCAGAAAATTATTCTCTAGAGAAGCAAGTGTCTATTTGATATGGTTTTAAATACTAAAGACATAGTAGCAAATTGTTATCAGATATATGGACCTATATCCATAAGCATATGCATGGTTTTGTAAAAAGAGTAATTTTTGGTCAATTTTGAGATGAGTGATACTTTAATTTTTGGTATTTTGGGAAATAAATTCTCCGTTATTGAGGGACAAAAAAGTCGATAAAACATTTGGACTACTATTACCAATCAGGGCAAAGAAAAAGAGAATGCAGCCCCACTTTCGTGGCATCTTCCCTGATATACCCAAATTGAGTTAAATTTCCTTTTGTATGGAATCTAAGCTGTGTGTACAATTCAAATGTTGTAGTCATCATACTGTATCATTATTTCTCCACAGTGTGTGACTCTACATCCCCCACAAAACGATGAGTACCTTGACAAAAGTAATTAATTGGGTTATGACCATTTATGTATGCCCAGCACTTAGCACAGCCTGACTCATGGTACCTGTTCATTACTTTTTTTTGAGTGAATAAAGGAAGGAAGCTGCTACTGTCAAGCCACATTCCTTTCTGTTCCTAAGACTACATTTAGGTATTTGCTTTTCCCAAAGTAAAGAATTTAAGCATGAAAATCTGCTTGCACAAGCACTATTCGGTAGATTCATAACTGATTAAACATATGTACTAAAAAACTTTTAAAGAGTTGTTCTTAACCTAAAGCAGCATTTTCCAAAGTGTGTTTTGTGGGACACTAGTCCTGCAAGATGCACTTAGAAAAAAGTGTTTCTAGTTAAATAAGTTTGGGGAAGGAGGCACACTATATCCCTTTGTTGAAGATTAGCAACGTACATTAGCATATCAAAGGTTCTGGGAAATTGAGCTGTTACCTGTTTTTTTATCTAACTTAAGAGTTTCCTAAATTCATGTGATTACATCCACTTTCTAATTTTTCCCTCTTTCTTTCTCTGTTTATGATTTATCTATTTTTAAGAGTAAGCAACGTAAGTGTGAGATTTAAAAGCTTTGGCTTTGCAATCAGAGAAACCTGGGTGGAGTTCCAACTTTGCCATTTTCTTGTTTAACCTTAAGCAAATAATTTCTTCAAGCTTCAGTTTTCTCACCTGTAAAATGATGTAATGGTAATATTTACCTCAAAGAATTATTGTGAATATTAGATGAGCTAATACATAGAATGTGCGTGCATAATGCCTGGTACATGCTATATGCTCAATCAGGTTTCACTGTTATTAGCCAGATGCTGTGGCTCACGACTGTAATCCTAGCAACTCTGGAGGCTGAGGCAGAAGAATTGCTTTAGGCCAGGAGTACAAGCCCAGCCTGGGCAACATACTGGGACCCCATCTTTAAAAAAAAATAATTACCTGGTGTAGTGGCTTCCACCTGTAGTCTTAGCTACTTAGGATGCTGAGGCAAGAGGATCCCTTGAGCCCAGGAGTTCAAGGCTACAGTGAGCTGTGATGAACCACAGAAAGTGTATGCAAGGGTGCTGTAGGATTCTGTGACCTTGGTCTAATTCAATTATTTTGGCACTGATTAAGATATGACTTCACAAGCTAGATAATTGTTCCTTCCACTGTGCTTCTGTAGAGGCTTTCATAACCCATATGTTTGTGTTGTCCTCATAGTAATTCTCTCATTTATCTTTCTTCCCTATTTCTGATGGGAAGATTTTAAGAAGGATATTGATAAAATGGAAGATATATTTAAAAAGATGTCAAAGATGATAAAGGGTCTAGAAGCCATTCTTATGGACGATAGTCTGGAAAATAGAACATATTAAAGGATTATAACATGAAAGATAGATTAGACT
>NW_012135636.1:2332290-2333770 GCF_000956105.1 Propithecus coquereli | reverse complement strand
TTTATCAAAATTGGATGGGGAATTTTTAATAATTACTCTAGGACAATAAGCATAAAGCCACACTGTCCAGAAACTTGCTGTCATTCTACCTGAGAAGTGCACCGTAGGGTCTGTGTAGTTGATATGTTACAAATATACCTCTCTGTGAGCTATTTTCATTTTTTTAGATCTAAAATCTTTATATAAAAGAAAACATTCTAATAATGGTGGATTTTCAAGGATCAATTATTGGGTAAGGAAACTATTGGAGTCAGGGAATGAGTATAAAAGACCTAAAATAAAGAGAGTTTGGTGAATTACTTTGCCTAAATTTAAGGTTGGCTTTATCTTCCACCTTAGGAATTGTCTCAATCCTTAAATACCTTCAAAATAAGAAAAATAAATTAAGACTATTATCAATCATAGGATAAACAAGTTAGCTGCATATTTTGCCTTTTTGGGGAGTGGGGAGTGTTTGGTGAATTTCGTCTATCTAGTAGCCACTTCTTTTTCCTTTGTTATCCTTTATTTTTATCCTGAGATTGCTTCTTGTGTTTCTGCATTTAGGAAGGAGATGGCAGTATTGAGCCTCGGCTCTAACTTAACACCACTTTTGAAGGAGCTTAAAATTCTTCATAGAGAAGTATCATTTTGGCTAAGCTCAGTTTCATCTCTTGGGATTTCATTTTCTACCCTCCCCCATCCCTTTGTATTCCCATGTGGAGAATAAAGGAGTACTCTAATATTGTGTTATATTAGGTCTGTTATACAAGGATACTATTAAATTACTTATTCTGATTTCTACACATCTAAGATTGCTGACTTCAGGGATGTATAGAAAAAAACTCTCTTCTAAAATAAAATGAGAGCCAGCTCTAAAATGCGAAAGTATGTTTACGATGTGCCTGTTTTCCTAAGGCTTCAACAGGAAGAATTAACTTTACGTTTCCAGCATACAAAACACTTTACTGAGCCACATCTTATAGTAAATAAACTGCTCTCTGGGAATAAATTTTTCACCATTTCTTTTTTTAGGGCAATAGGCTACTGCTAAGAAAATTAATTTTTCAAGTGCCGATGCCCTGAAAAAAAGTTTAGATGATGAGAAGAATTATTTACTTAGTCTGCATTCACTTCCACTGTTTTGCCTGCATTCCAAATTTCAGAAGGATGATTCATGTACCTTTTAACTCTACGTTGAAAAATGAAATGAGTAACAGTGTCCTTTGTCAATATCAAAAGTAATTAAACAGTATATTTTTTAGGCTATAAACTATAAGAAAAACAGAATGCTACCACGTAAAGTTGTAGTAAGTTGTTTTTAAAAGTATAAGCCAAGATTAGCAAACTAAGCTGCCATGTCAAAGAATCTGAATCGGCAGTTGGAATGGCACCCAATACTACAAGTTATGTTTTGAAAAGCTGTCCTGCCATGCTTAAAATATGTAAAAGAAATATTTTAACACGTGAGATTGTGTGGTTTTCTTTGAAATCTGGGCAA
>NW_012135636.1:2318283-2331355 GCF_000956105.1 Propithecus coquereli | reverse complement strand
TTAGTTCTTAATGTAGTTTTGAAGATGAAAAAAACAGTTGAAATCTTTAAATACTTTAGCCAAAATGCTGAATAATGTAATTATAGTATCTGAAACATTCATTGGTTTTTAGTGTAGTTAAAATGCTTTAGACTTGCTATATATGAAATTTTATACTAGTTTAGAATTGAAGCAATTCAGTAAACTTGACGTTTCAGTCATGCGTTAGTTGTCTCACCAGTATTTTAGCTTGTAAGTATCTTTGAGATAGAAGGCTGTTATCAGCAGCATCTCCTTAACTCTTCGCAGCAGCTTGAATAGGCACATATCAAATTCAAATACACTGTCCTAACCTTAGATAGACTTAGGAGGATACCACTGTTGGGAATATTTGGGTACTTGAATTGTTAGTGTTTCTGCATAAAGTATAAGAAATAACTCTCATTATGGAGTTACACCATCGTGAATTGAAAAATAAGCAAGTTTTCTCCCTTTCGTATCAGTCTTTCCTGTGTCTTCCACGCGGGGAAATGCCTCATATACTTTTGCTGGTATGTGTGATCCTTACAGAAAACAAATTCCTCTTGATGTTTATTCACTCAAATGTTTGTCAGACTCTCCTGCAAACTAGTGGTGTGGAGCAGGAGAAGTGGCAGGGGCCTTGTCCTATTTTCAGTACTCTGTAGCATCGATTCTTGGCAAACTTTGGTGGGACCTTGGCAGTGCCGCCCTCCTGGACCTGGGCTTCATTATGGTTTGTAAAGAGCCACCTCTCTTAGCCAGGCTTGTCCAGATACAGCCTCAGGCATAAGATGCCAGAGAGTCTAGGACACTTGGTCTTAAAGAAACTCTCCTTGATTGAGTGGTCAGGGTTCATATGTTTGCCAAAGACCTGATGATATGCTGGTATCTGGCCATCCCACATTAGGAGTAGGATATTATCCTGGATAGAAATGTCACTATTTCAGTCTCCTTGAAGCCGGAACAATTGTTATCTTCAGCTAACGTGCCCCTATTGTATTTAGGAATGTGCCTAAGGAGACTCACATGACATAATTTTACTTATATTTTCTCATTTTTTGAAAAACGAGAATGAAACCCAACAATACTCCACATTAAATGACTTTCTGTTTAAGTTGTCCCGCACTTCCTCACAGCTACTTCCTTCTATATGCTGTTAGTTAGAATGAAACTCTGACGTATTGATAATGTGAAATTAAACAGATTGTTTATTCACTCTTAAAAATAGCATGTTTTATTAGAAAAACTTCAGAGGGTCTTTAAAGAAAATGATTTAAGTATTGCACAGCAACAAATAATAGAGTCTAGTAAAATTGGATTTTTTTACCTTCGAAGTTTCTAATATACTTGGTCTATTTAGAAAACAAACATATTTAATTGTTTCCATCTCTTAAATATGTCTAGTGAGTTCAGTTTTTAGTTGCTGTACAAATAAATTGGTCCTAGTTGCATTGCTTTCTTTCAAACATCATTTCAAATTAAGGCTTAATGTGGTTTGAACATTTTGCCAGAAATAGTCATCCTACTTTTGTCTGAGGGTGGTTGATTACATCTATCTTTTCCAGCTTACAAATGCCAATATATTTAGAAGAATGCAAGCCCAACCCTGAAACCATTTGTCATCACACATTGATTATAACTCTTTGTTTTATTATGGTACATAGGAGGAAAAGCAAACAATTAAAAATCTGAAGAAAAATGGAATGTCAGGACATGCTGTACATTTTTGTTGCATCACCATATTTAACCTATTTTCCTCTACCATCTCTAATGCTTAATTACTTGGATTATTAAAATATTTGTAAATATTTTAAAGGTTAGACTCAAAAATAGCTTTCAATATCTTAGTAGCAAATATACAGGAGAAATGAAATATACCAAATAAGGGAGAAGTTTAGAATTATTTCAAAGCATGAGTTCTAGTAATTGTATCTGGCATTCTCCAAATAACTAGAGAAAAGGCTCTTAGGAAAGAAAGCATTCTCAATGATAAAATAAAAGATCGTTTTTTTGTGCCTACTTATATGATGTGTGCCCAAGGTCTGTACTTGTCCAGTTTGTGTACATAGCCTTTGTAATCCACTCTATCACTTCTATTTTATTGTCATGAGGAATGGAATTAAAGCATAATGAGACTAGAAATATTTCATATTTAATTCCACAATAAATCCTTCTTGCTAAACAAAATAGCAAGGTGGAGATGTTTGTGTGGTAGGAAAAAAAAGGGTGCGTTTATAAGCTCCATGTGATAGGAAACTAGCAGAAAGCCATAGGTAGAATGTGACTATGGTGAATGATTTTAGTGTCCTGCTGAAATTTCTTTTGGACTGTTGAAATCTGACCCACCCAAGTGTCCATGGAAAACCTCAGAATCACTTTATGAAACTTTCTTAGTGTGACTTGACACTCTAAGAACTGAACTAGACTATAGATTCCCTGGGGATTTTAACCCTTGTAGCATAGGAGCAAAGGCTTTTCTCAATGAGTATTGTCTCTTTGCATCCTATTTTTATGTTTGTTTCCATTTTTCAGTCAATAAAAACAGAAAAACTTATGTTAATTAGGGTATAATCTAAGATGCTATATCAAAGAGACCCTAAAATAGAGTGACTCAGAAAAGAAAGAAAGCATATAGGAGTTTCTGTTCCGTAAGGTCAAGGAATCCATATCACTTCTATTTTTCTCTGCTTTCCCTAGAATGTGATCCCCATCTTATAGTAAAAGGTGGGTTACCACCACTATGTTCTCATCCCAACTTGAATTGGTAGTGGGATGGTCATGAGAAGGGAGAAAAAGTAGCTTCATTGATAGATATGACTAAAATTGCTTATATCACTTCCTTTCCTATCCCATTGGCTGGAGCTTAGTCATAGGGCCATACCTAGCTGCAGAAGACCCTGGGAACAGTTTGGGGATAGGCAATCCTAAGTCCTGCTGAAAGTAAGAGGTAAGGGGGACAGTGTTCTACACTAAAAGGAAGGAAGAGGAGAATGAATACTGGAAGACAATTTGTCCTCTAATTAAATTTCTGAATTTCCTTACTTCCTGTCCTCTTTTCTCCGCTTTCTTCCTCTTTATTCTTACTCCTCTTTGCTTATTGCTTCCCCTCCCTTCTTTTACACTAGAGTAATGACAATGAGAATGTTCAGCCTAAATAGCCAGTGTTCCCCAGTGGGCCATGCCCTACAAAGGGCCCTGTAGTATTGGGGGGGCCAGTTAACTATAGGTTAAATTTTTTATTCTATGGATTGTATTGCCCTATCTCCTTTAATCCTTTCCTAAACAAGGTGCAATATAGGAAAGAGAGAAGGAAGGAAAGGAGGGAGGGAAAAAAGAAAGAAAAAGAGAAAGGAAATGAAAATAGAAGCTTTATGAAGGAAGGCCGGATTTATTTTGTTTGTTTATAACTATATCTCCAATGCCTAGAGTATTCCTTGGATCATTGTTAGTGCTAAAAGAAATTCGTCAAATGAATAAATTTATTTTTCCATCTAACTATTTGTCCTCAAGTTTGTTTCAAACTCCAGCTCATCCATCATACTACTTTTCCATTAGAAAAGTCTTTCCTGAATGCAAAATAGTAGTCTATTATACAAATTCAGCTTGGTATATTGTCTCAAACTACCTCCTCATAACTGACCTAATTTTTAGTTTGGATTCCATCTTTGAATGAGAGTATTATTAGTTGTTTCTCTAAGGGATGTTTCACGTAGAATTACTATGAACAAGAGGAAATGTATGAGATCAATCTCTACCTTAAGCATACGTTGGCTCTCCTCAAAGGAAAGTGAACTGGTATAGATAAGAAACATGACATTTATTACAATAAATTTATTCTTTTTAATTGATTCCATTATTTGGCTCTTTGGCTTTTCAAACCAGAAGGGAGTGATAACAAAATAAAAAGCGTTCTCTAAAACAAGCCCCCAGTGGTCAAAGTGCAAAACCATGGAGAGAGGGCCATCAATTCCTTCCCCTCTCCTTAAACTCTTTTCCTGAGCCTCAGACAGATTGGTATCAGTGTTTCAGAGCTAACATCTGATTTATTTATTCTCTTTGTCATCCATCTGGAATCACAGACATGACCTTAGAGATTCTAAAGCTCAGTGGTTTGCAGTCGGGATTGTGGGGGAGGAGACAGGAAGGTGATTGGTGACACTTGGATTTCCTGCTCTCTTTTTATCCAGAGCTGGGTCACTTTATCAGTTTAACAGGTTGGGTTCGTTAATAAATTTTGTTGAAAAAGGGATTCCCATTCTAACAAAAGTTTAGAAACCTTCAATTGAACCCAACTTCCTTATTATATATGAAAACGCTGAGGCATTGAGAGGAGATGTAATTTTTCAAAGGTAGAATTTGTGTTGTCTTATTCTGAGCTAGATATCCTCTCACTGTCTATTGCATTAACCTGCTCCATAGCATTCTGATATCAGTGATTTTTGTTGTTGCTGTTCAAAAAATGAGTAGTTTTTTTTTCTTTTTTGGAACTATATAATGTAGTTTGGCATAAAATAGGAAACCAGACAAGTTTTTCCAATAGTATATGGTCTCTTCAAAATCAAGTAACACATAAGATACGTGCTGGTTCAGACAGGCTATTCCTCCATTGTGAATATTATATTACCAATCATTGATAAACAGTTGTCTGGGAGTGAAAGATTTTCATTGCCATGTATTTAACTGACAGTGACTGAGTGCAGTATGGCGGGGTCCCTTATATTATATAACTGAATCATGGTACTGGGGAGGTTATTTGGGTGGAACTGACCCTGGCTCAGCACAAGGAGGGGGTGGTCTGGAGAAAAATGGGTTGGAAATAACCCTGTCACTTTCTCTCCTGCACTCTTCAATACAAGCAGGTGGTGCCTTTGCCTTAATAATTTGTGTCTGTACTTACTATGTTTTTGATTCTGAGAAATCAAAGAAGACGAAATCCCTTCATGCTTGGAAGAGCCTGTGTATTCCATATTTCAAGTGGATGTGCTTAATAGTCCAGAAGGGAATGATACTCACCTGTTCTCCATAAGCCTATTAGGTAATTTTGGTAAATGTGAAAGTTGCCTTCATCCTGCTATTTAGTAGCATATTTAACATTTAATAATGAAAGAAATGCTCTAGAGACTAGTTTTCTGGCTAACTAATGCCTTTGCAAACCAGTACAACCTCTTAACATAAAACATAAGTAATAGAAGTTCAGAGGAAATGAGCTGTTGTGTTCCCTCGAGCATGATTAGAAAGTCTGAAGTAGTGTTCACAAACTATTGTTTTACAGCAATTACACATTTTTTTCACAAGTATGAAAATGTTCTTTATGGAAAGCACAGGTCAACTTAAAGTCAGCAGCTCTGGTTCTTGGAATAGTGTGATGTTATAAAGAATAACCATAAAATATTTAATATTTTAATAATATTGTTATAGTTTATATTCATTATGTATAATTAAGCTGTGATTTGTTTTTTGACATGCAGTGTTAATAATTTTCACATCTTTGGGAGGAATATAACTGGTAAATATAACTCATTAAATATTTTCTCTTTTTATTTTCCTTTATAAAGACCTCGAGTTATCTATAGTAAAGAATTAGTCAACTTTATGGAAGTTTTGCAATATAAAAAAAGTTGTAAGGGACCAAAGATGTAATCTTTTCCCTTATTTCCCATTCTGAGATGTCTCAGGAACCATGATAAAATCCAGGCCTATGAAAACCAAGCGACTCTATTGCTCATGGGCAGTTCATTCAAAGTAGAGCTAAAGTTAGCACATACGTCTCCTGACTGTACAACATCATTTACTTTCACAACCACTCTCTATGACAGGTGAGGATAAAAAGATTTTTCAAAAAGCCAAAATTGTATTTATGTATCTTGTCTTCACTTTTTTTTTCACATTTTCATGACTAACAGCAAATTTCACTGGAACAAGAAATTACAGGAATGCTACAAGTTTTTTTTATAGTTTTTTTTTCTTTTTTAGAGATGGGTCTCACTCTGTTGCTCACACCGTCCTAAAAATCCTGGCTCAAGCTATCCCCCTACCTCAGCCTCTTGAGTAGCTGGGTCTACAGTCATGTGCCACAGCACCCAACTTGACAGTTTATATTTTTATATATCAAACTTTTGCTCCTTTTTTTCTTTACTTGCTCCTTTCTTTCCTTCCTTTTCTTCCTTGACCCTTTCTTTTTTCTCTGTTTGACCAGAAAACTGTTGCTTATTTGAAGCAGTGTTAGTTGTTAATGGTGGTGATTCCCTCCTCCAAAGCAAGATAGAATCATTCACACCATCATAACTGCTATCCTTGTCTCAGTCTGAAGCACTTATTAAGCTCTCCCATTCACACTGCATATTGCTGCATGATCTACAAAGCTGTGAGTTTTAACTGTGAATTTTAGATATATGAAGTGGACCAACTAATTGAAACTTCTCAGCTTATAGATAAGAGAACTGTGACTCAAACTCTGTTTTTGCAAAGTGGGACAACATTCAAGAAAAAAAAGCGAAACAATGAATATATTTAGTTTTCTTCCCTTATTTTCAATCAAAGAGATGAGTATATTTTAGTGAGATGATAAATTAAAAGGGAGTAAGGAAGTGATAGGTTGTAATGGAATTGCCAATATGGCAGAAATTAGAGTATGGGAGAGTGGGTGGGTGGAAATCAGGGAACAGAAAGTTGAAAACCAAGGAAAGAACAAAAAGATAAAAAGGATATAATACCTTTATCCATTTTAGATGTTATTACTTGTCCTGTTTTTGTGAATTTCCAGACTGCAAAGCCAAAACACAAAGAAATTTTTCTCACACACACACACACACACACACACACACACACATACATATTCTTACACACCACCAGATAAACCCATGACAGTGCTCACATCTTTTAATTCCCAATATGTAGGTGATTTTCCTAAATTTCAACTCGTTACTATAGTAGCAAGGTCTCAGTGTATTTTTTCCTTTGTAAAATTAACCTACAGCTTTTTTTCTCATGAATTACTTATTGGTACTAGCCTTTTAAACTGTATTTTTAATAACAAAATAGTTTATTCTTTTTATTCTGCTCATTTTTTTTTTTTTTTTTTTTTTTTGCTTAAGTGGAAAAAATGAGTCAACCAAAAAGTGAATGTTATATAATGAAATTAGCAAAGCTTCCTTTCAAGTTTCTTGTTGTAGTCTCTGGTTCAGTAATAATGGTTAATAGTGACTTAATGGTTTGTTTGTTTGTACTCTATCTTGACACCAAGGTTTCTATCATAAATGTTTGTTTTGCAAGAATAAAAAAGGCATTATGTACTTGTGGGCAATGAGTTTGTTAGCAAATGTAAAGCTCTCACCTTCATGTACTACACATTATGGCAGCTCATTCGTTGTAGAAGTTCCCTACTCAACTATCTGACATTTGTAATGTTTCAAAATACTGTACCTTACATTTACATTCTTCTATATTAGGTCATAATAACATCATCTTGGGAAAAGAGAGCAAACATTGGCATTCCCATTTTACAGATGGGGAAATTATGGATAACAAAACTTAAGAACCATGCCCATGGTAGTAGAATAGAGGCTTTCTAACAGGTTGACCCTATAATTTATTGTCCAAACTTGGACACTATTCAGAATGACAATGGATACTATTAATAATTGCACTGGGACAATAGGCATAAACTGGTACTATCCCAGGGAAACTGCAAGCTATTGTCACTTTTACTAGAACCCACAACTGATTCTATTTCCACTTCTCTACGATTCTCAGAATTCTCTGTACTCTTGCCAACTATATGCAAATACATATAATGGTTATAGAGAGGGAATAGCTGGGCTTGAAACTTGGAACCTGCATTTGTTAGCTGTGAGCTCTTGGGCAAGTTACTTCTCTATGCTTTAGTTTCTTTCTCAGTGAAATTGGATGATAATAATAATAATGTTTAAACTATACAGCTGTCATATGGATTGAATGAATAAAATGTTTGGAATAGTGCCTAGCACTTAGTAGGCACTATATGTACTTGGTAAATAAAATATTAATATTTACCCTGATAACTGCTTTTTTTATAAGAAAAATTAAAAGCCACTTAGCTAAGAGCACTCAGAACTTTTTTTTTTTTTAAACATGGTCTTGCTCTGTTGCCTGGGCTATGCAATGATCCAGTGGCGTTATAGCTCACTGGGCTCAAGTGATATGCCTGCCTCAGTCTCCCAAGTAGCGGGGACTGCATGTGTGTGCCACCATGCCCGGCTAATTTTTCGGTTTTTTTTTTTTTGTTTGTAGAGATAGGGTCTTGCTGTGTTGCTCAGGCTGGTCTCAAACTCCTGGCCTCAAGTGATCCTCCTATCTTGGCCTCCCAACATGCTAGGATTACAGGTGTGAGCCACCATGCCCAGCCAAGAACATTTTTTTATTCCAAGAGCACTTTTCCAGAATATTCTTGGAATATTGTCTACATTTTGGTATACTTTGAATATCTATACCTGAAATTACTGATTCTTGTGCCAATACTACTGAGTGACACAAATCTAGTAGTGACTTAATGATTTATTTATTTGTAAACAATATGTGACATTATTAGCATATATGTGATAAAACAGCATTAGCAAGCTAATTCTCATCTTGGAGCATTTTGGCTGTATGATGAAAAACAATAGTCTCCCTAATAAGCTACTACTTTCTGAATTCTACTAGAATTGTACTATTTCTGTTCTATTCTGTTAATAGACCTTTTTGTCTTTCTTGAGATGACTCAGTTTCTTCATTATAATAACTCATGATATCTGGTTTCTGCTTTGGGAATGGACAGCCTTGATTTATCCCCACACTGACCCTCTTTCTTTCTTAAATTAAAAATAAAATCCAAAAGCTCAGTCTAAGATGAGAAATACGTAGAAAGGTATTTCCTCTGCAGTTTGCTTTGTCGTGATTTGGCCCTGAGAAAAAAAGGCTTCCTTGGATCCTTTTATAAGGGCACTAACACCACTTACAAGGGCTCCACCCTCATAACTTAATCACCTCCCCAAAGGCCCCATGTCTTCATATTATTACATTGGGGATCAGGTTCAGGGTTTAACATATGAATTTTGGGGGACACAGACATTCAGACCATAGCATTCTCCAATTAAGTACTAATTTGAGAGGAGGATATTTCCTAACTACAAAGTGACTTTATTTAAAACTTTAAATGTCAATATACATTTCTAATAAAGTAACTTGTATGCTGGTGTTCTGATTCAGTTGAAGAATTAAACTCTTTCAGAATGCTCATGGGTGTCGATTTCTGAAGTGGAGAGAAGTTTGTCATATGGTGTTGATCTGTTACCTTAAGTTATGGCCTACCCTGACTGCAGTGAGAGTGGTCCATGAGAGGTGAAAAGCTCAGAAAAGTCCTTCTGTCTGCAGATGCCCTAGTTCTCTCCTAAGCTTTTAAGTTGATAGAACTAAAAGATTTGGGTTAGGATCAGTTCTGGCTTGTCTTGTAAAGGATATGAGTGGATGACAAACCCCTTGAGAGAATTCTGGCAAACAGGGAGTACTTGAATGAGTGGTGTAATTCAGTACCGGGCTCATTCTGAGGGATAGATAAAAGTGAAAGGACGTTGTATGTATGTTATGTACCATGATAATTGAAGCACAAAGAGGTTTAGGACTTTTGGGTAGTCAGATTAGCATGAGGAACCTGTTGGTTGTCTAGACAACAAGGAAAGGAGGTTTGAGATTTGAAGGAGGAGTGCGAGAACGTAGTGGAAAGAACATGGATTTTTTTTTCTTAATTATTTCTTTATTATTTTTTTAATTATAGAAGCAGTTCTTGAAAGGATTTGAACACCAGCTATGCCTCCTGTAAGCTCTGGAATGTTTGACAAATTACTTAATTTCTCAGAGCCTTAATTTCTTCATTTTCAAAATATAGAAAATTGATACCTGCTTGTTGAAAGAGTTAAATGAAGTAACATTTATACAAAGCTTGAAGCATAGTAGTTGCTCTATGGTGACTATTTTTGTTCTGAAACCTAAACCAGACCATGCTTTGGAATACTGCTTAAATCCCTGGTAGATGCTCCTGTGGTATTTAGAATTCCTGAATAGGTTAAGAGATCAGGATCAGTTTGAAAGCCACGCATCAGAAACCTCAGCTGCGTGCAATTTAGTGTAATCCCACTAAGTCCCTTACCCTTTGGGAAGAGGAAGAGGTACACATATCTCTTCTCTGCCTCTTCTTTCCTTTATACTGACAGTGAGGGTGGGATAAAATATTTATAACTTACAGTATACTCTCTCTCATAGCACCTTAAACTTGCATTCCTAACCAACCTATGGGGATACTCTCTTTTACCTAGAAGAGCCTTCAGTTTTCTTTGACCACTAGTTATAAGTATTGCTGGAATCAATATGATATTCATTATTAAACTATTTTATTGCTTCTTGGCTTTTTGGCTAGGGTCAAGTGTAGTATTATTAAACTGTATTGTTTGACTTTGACCACTTTCTGAGAACATACTATGGCTCTTCAGGAAGATGACTAAGATGGTTAAAATGGTGACACAAATTTTTTATTTAATCCCTTTTCTGTCTTGTGGGTAGGTAAACTACCACCCTTTTTAATAATTCCCCAGCCTTCCTAGTAGTAATAACAATTCGACAGCTAGGGGAAGTGAAGGAACAGAAAAACCTAGGGAACTAGGAAAACTCCCCAAAGAAAGAGCTATGTACTTATTGTATTTATTTATACTTTTTTTATTTCAGCATATTTCGGGGGTACAAATGTTTAGGTTACATGTATTGCCTTTGCTCCACCCGAGTCAGAGCTTCAAGCATGTCCATCCCCCAGATGGTGCGCACCGCACCCATTAGGTGTGAATATACCCATCCCCTCCTCCCACCTCCCACCTGCCCAACACCCGATGGATGTTACTTCTATATGTGCACATAAATGTTGGTCAGTTAATACCAATGTGATGGTGAGTACATGTGGTGCTTGTTTTTCCATTTTTGTGATACTTCACTTAGTAGAATGGGCTCCAGCTCTATTCATGCTAATACAAGAGGTGCTAGATCACCATTGTTTTTTGTGGCTGAGTAGAGCTCCATGGTATACATTATCACATTTTATTAATCCACCCATGTATTGATGGGCACTTGGGTTGTTTCCACATCTTTACAATTGTGAATTGTGCTGCTATACACATTCTAGTGCAGATGTCTCTCTTACAGGATGTCTTTGTTTTCCTTTCGGCAGATGCCCAGTAATGGGATTGTTGGATCAAATGGTAGTTCTACTTGTAGCTCTTTGAGGTATCTCCATAGTACTTTCCACAGTGGCTGTACTAGTTTACAGTCCCACCAGCAGTGTATGAGTGTTCCTATCTATCTGTATCCATGCCAACATTTATTGTTTTGGGACATTTTGATAGATGCCATTCTCACTGGAGTTAAGTGATATCTCATTGTGCTTTTGATTTGCATTTCCCTGATGATTAGAGATGTTGAGCATTTTTTCGTATGTTTGTTGGCCATGAGTCTACCTTCTTTTGAAAAGTTTCTGTTCATGTCCTTTGCCCTCTTTTTGATGGCATTGTTTGATTTTTTTCTTGCTGATTTTCCTGAGTTCTATATAGATTCTAGTTATTGGCCCTTTGTCGGACATGTAGCATGAGAATATTTTCTCCCATTCTGTAGGTTGTCTGTTTTCTCTCGTGATAGTTTCCTTGGCTGTGCAGAAGCTTTTTAATTTGATCAGGTCCCATTTATTTATTTTCATTGTTGCTGTGATTGCCTTTGGGGTCTTTTTCATAGATTCTTTGCCTAGGACAATGTCTATAAGAGTTTTTCCAACATTTTCTTCTAGAATTCTTACAGTTTCATGCCTTAGGTTTAAGTCTGTTATCCACTGTGAGTTGATTTTCGTGAGAGGTGAGAGGTGCAGATCCTGTTTCAATCTTCTACATGTGGTATCCAATTTTCCCAGCACCATTTATTGAATAAGGATCCTTTTCCAAGTGTATGTTTTTGTCTGCTTTGTCAAAGATCAGATGGCTATATGAGGATGGTTTTATGTCTGGGTTCTCAGTTCTGTTCCGTTGGTCAATGTCTCTGTTGTTGTGCCAGTACAATGCTGTTTCAGTTACTATAGCTTTGTAGTATAGCTTAAAGTCTGATAAATTGATGCCTCTGAATTTGTTCTTTTTGCTTAAGGTTGCTTTGGCTATATGGGGTCTTCTCTGGTTCCATGCGAAGCATAGAATTATTTTGTGTAGATCTGTGAAAAATGATGTTGATATTTTAATGGGGCTTGCATTGAATCTGTAGATCACTTTGGGTAGTACAGACATTTAACAATGTTGATTCTGCCGACCCATGAGCATGGTGTGGTTTTCCACCTGTTTACATACTCTGCTATTTTCTTCCTCAGTGTTTCATAGTTCTCCCTGTAGAGGTCTTTCACCTCCTAGTTAAATATATTGCTAGGTATTTTATTTTCTTTGTTGCCGTTGTAAAGGATATTGAGTCTTTGATTTGGTTCTCAGTTTCATTGTTTTTGGCATATAGGAATGCTACTGATTTCTGTACATTGATTTTGTAACCTGAGACTTTGCTCAATTTATCAATTCCAGTAGTCTCATGGCAGAATCTTTGGAGTTTTCTAGATATAAGATCATATCATCAGCAAAGAGCAATAGTTTGACTTTTTCTACACCCATTTGTATGCCCTTGATTTCCTTCTCTTGTCTGATTGCTCTGGCTAGGACTTCCAGCACTATGTTGAATAGAAGTGGTGATAGACGGTAACCTTGTGTGGTTCCAGTTCTAAGAGGGAATGCTTTCAGTTTTCCTCTGTTCAGTATGATGGTGGCTATGGATTTGTCATATATGGCTTTTATCATTTTTAGGTAAGTCCCGTCTATGCCTATTTTGTTAAGCGTTCTTATCATAAAAGGGTGATGAATTTTGTCAAATTCTTTTTCTGCATCTATTGAGAGGATTGTATGGTCTTTATTTTTACTTCTCTTTATGTGGTGAATTACATATATAGATTTGCATATGTTGAACCATCCCTGCATCTCTGGGATGAAGCCCACTTGGT
>NW_012135636.1:2317440-2317914 GCF_000956105.1 Propithecus coquereli | reverse complement strand
CCTTGGCCTCCCAGAGAGCTAGGATTACAGGCGTGAGCCACCGCGCCCGGCCGTGGATTATTTTTTTGATAAGCACTTGAATTCGGTTTGCTAGGATTTTGCTGAGAATTTTTGCATCTATGTTCATAAGGGATATTGGTGTGTAATTTTCTTTTTTTGTTGCATCCTCTCCTGGTTTTACTATTAGGGTGATGTTGGCTTCATAAAATGTGTTGGGGGGGATTCCTTCCTTCTCGACGTTGTGGAATAATTTCTGCAGGACAGGCACCAGTTCTTCTTTGTAGGTGTGGTAAACTTCGGGTGTGAAACCATCTGGTCCAGGACTTCTCTTTTTAGGAAGGTGTTTATTGCTGCTTCAATTTCGGTACTTGATATTGGTCTGTTCAGGAATTCTATTTTTTCCTGATTGAGCATAAGGAGGCTACGTGTTTCTAAGAATTTGTCCCTTTCCTCCACATTTTCAAGTTTATGTGC
>NW_012135636.1:2269051-2316800 GCF_000956105.1 Propithecus coquereli | reverse complement strand
AGGCTGGTTTCGAACTCCTGAGCTCAAACAATCCGCCTGCCTCGGCCTCCCAGAGTGCTAGGATTACAGGCGTGAGCCACCGCGCCCGGCTTGTCCCACAGATTTTAATAACTTATGTCTCCTTTATCGTTTAGTTCAAAGAATCTTTTGATTTCCATCTTAATTTCCTCCTTAACCCAATAATCATCAGGAGAAGGTTGTTTAGAACAGGACAGATTCTCCAAACAGAAAATAAACAAAGAAACAATGGACCTAAACAGAACTCTAGAGCAAATGGGCCTGACTGACACTTACAAAGCATTCTACTGAAAAACCACTGAATATACATTTTTCTCATCAGCTCATGGGACATTCTCTAAGATTGACCATATCCTAGGCCACAAAGCATCTCTTAACAAATCTGAAAAAATGGAAATTATACCATGCAACTTCTCAGACCACAGTGGAATAAAATTAGAAATCAACTCCAAGAGAAACTCGCTATGCATTTTAAACAAACCAATTTTCCGGTCCTAACTGTTGTAAGTCATACTAATGATAAATTTGTATTGTTTTTCTGTAATTTAATATTTGTTAATTATTTTTATGTCTATTACCTCATGCAATGCATTATATTACTTGCAAAGCAGATATTCTCCTTCCCCTCACTTTACAGATGAGGAAACTGAAACATGAGAGGATTCACATTATGTACTTAACACAGGCAATAAAAGTCCAAACTGATATGATTAATGATAAAGAAGAAAATACAAATTGCACATAATTCATTTCACTACACAGACATAAGCATTATTAAAATGTTAACATTTTACTGTTTTTCTTTCTGTTGTGCTTTCTATACATATGTGGATTTTAAATATTAAATTAATATTAAATTTAATTAAATTTAATAAAATATTAAACATATTTAAATGTGTACCACATATGGTTCTATATTATGTTTTTTAAAGTTATCATTATATTATAATATAACTTAAAAATCTTTGTAAACCATCATTTAAAATTCATTGCATGACTATAAAGTCTATTAGACCATTATCCTATTACTGAACATTTAGTTTCTTCAGATTTTTAATAATCAAAAACAGCATTATAATGAATGTCTTTGCATATGAATATTTTTCATTTATCTGGCTATTACACTATAATAGATATCTGAGCTTTAAAGCATTGGGCAGCATCTTGACCTACTGGCACATGTGATGATAAATGGTTTTCATTAAGTGACATTGGTCAAGATTAGAGGTATATCGTGCAGCTATCAAACAGGGAACAGGCTGACTTGCAAAGAGAGTGAGTTTATCACCTTAGCCTCATAAACATTTGTGTGCTTACAAAGAGTCAGACAAGTGGCTTAGAAGAAGTAAGAAAGGATAAAAATATAAAGTATAAATACTGCAAGTTTTAGAGTTGAAAAAGGAGAGATATATCTGTTGGGAGACATTACAGAAGTGAGAGAGTATGTGGTCAATTAACAATTTTGTTCTGTATAAGAATTATCACACCTGTTTGATCTAGGCATTTTAGACTGGAGTAATATTAATACATTACTTTGCAATGCACAATAAAGGCTTTTACAAGGATATGGTATTTTTGAAATAATCATATTAGATTATTTTATTTTATTTCTTATTTTATAATTTCTAATTAACTGTGCTGTCAGTGAACAAGGAACAAATGGGCTGGGTGATACAGAGAATGGTAATAATGGTGAATATTTATTGAACTCTAAGTTTCAGGCACTATTCCAAGTTTACATATAATATCTGCAACATAAATCATTTTCTACAATCCCTAGTCACCCAGTAACAATAGGTACTATTATTTTCCTCATTCCATTCTTGTGGAAACTGAGGTTAAATAAATTGCCCAAAGTCAAATGGGCTGATTCCAGAGGCCACTCACTTGACCAGTATGCTGTCTCCACCTACAGCAATACTCTACCGATCTGTCCTTTGGAGAGAATTCAGCCCATTAGGAGAGGAGAAAGTAGCCTCCTAACCTGAATGGTGTTGGGTGTGGGAAGTGATCTGTTTGTTTTAACTTGCCATTTCCCCAGTGCCTAGAATGAATAATGAGTCATTGAATGACATTTCTACCTTTATTGTAAGTAAGAAATATTCAATTAGAGATATATCTTTTAAGTGTCTCCTCTGGGTTGGACCCTGGGAAGATGAAGATGAATAAATCACAAACCCTGATCTCAAAAGCTCATAGTTTAAAAGGAAAATGGCCATGAAAAATATGATTATGTTGAAGTGTGGTAAGTAGGATAAGGAAGGAGGTATGTATAGGACAGCAAAGAAGAGGGAAGCCTTCAGAGAGGAGGCAACATTGGAGCTGGGAAGAATAGAGATTGCCTGAGAGATAAGGGTGGGAGGACCTGCTGGCAAGGCCTCCAGCTGTGGAAGTTAGAACAACACCTGGCGTTCCTTTGTTTTTAATTTAATGTATAGTGAGTACAGTGTAGTATTTGAAGTTAGTAACACCTAGGTTCTTACCAGCTATGTGATTTCAGGAAAATCACTTAATCTCTCAGAGCTTTGGGTTCTGAATCTGGAAAAATAGGAAAAATATATGCTTACCTTACTCAATGTGAAGGTTAAAGAAGATACGTATAAAGCTCCTAGTACAGAGCCTGTCATTGTTGGTGCACAGTAAACAGTAACATTCTTAATATATAACTAAAAGAAAGTAAAAAGTATATTAGAACAAAGGCTTTCAGGGGGAAAAAGTCCTGAAAGGGTATGCCAAATGAGTGAGGAATAATAAGGATAAAGAACTATCCTTCTGAGTTCACATTCCAGTTTTGACTGCTAAACTGAGACTGCTAAGAATACAAGCCCTTAAAAAGACTCAAGAGGATATTGAGACAACAAATGACTGTTACTACTGAATATTTCGATGTGTTATGTGCATATTACTCAGAAGCATATGGATTAAATTTCCTTTTGGCAATGCATGGGTTTAAATGTTAAGGGGATAGAGACGTGAGAACAGGGCCCTCCCTGGTTAGGAACTTTCTGATGGCCACCCCAGGAGGGTTTTAGGTAGACACACAGAGAAAAGGCCGAGAAATATTGCCTAGGGAAGGTGGGGAGGAGAAGAAGCAGGGAAAACTCCTCATACACTCAGCCCCTGACTTTGGAGAAGTCCAAATTATTACAAATCAACGTAGCCTCAACTGCAAAGGCTTAACAAACATTGTAAGGCCTATTAGGGGATCAAATAGTTAATAGTATTCAGCCTGGGAAATGATAAATCATCTTTTCTTCATGTGAATGATAACAATTCAGAAGAATTCTTCCTGTCAAAGGATATAATATCTTGGAAGACCAAACTTCTTTTATAGCAAAAATGGACTTAGAAAGAAATTATGGTTGACTTCTCTTATTATGTAGACTTTAACAAGATTTGAGGCCCAAGGAGGGGAAACGACCTGCCTAACTCCCCAGTGAGTTAGTGGCAGAGCTGGGACTAGAAACCAAATCATCTAAGGAATTCCACACTCAAGGAAATTACTTGACTTCCTTGAGGACATATCCTGGGTAAAGTGGGAACTGACGGGATTCCAGCCAAGGTCTGTCTGACTCCAAAGGCCACAATTTCTATGACTCCACACTGCTGTTTTAAAATTAATTAGGCATTCTAATTATAAGGGTAACATGTTCTGGCTAAGTTATGACAGCAGAGAAAGATATTAAATGAAAGCCGAGTCCCTCTCCCTCTCAATAATCATGCTCCATCTTCACCCCCCCAAAGCCTTCTATTCCCATTCCCTAGAGGTATTAATAAATACTCTAAACAGTTTTTGGTATATACTTCCAGAAATTGCATATGTGGGTATCAAAAAGTTTTTATTTGGAAAAACATTCAAACTTACAAAAAAGTTGTAAGAATTGTAGAAAGAACCTTTAACCTGGATTCACTGCTGTTGATATTTTGCCCCATTTCCTTTATCCTTTGTTCTCTATAGCTATCTATCATCTATCCATCCATCCACCCATCCATCCATCTGTTGGTATTAATAATATTATTTTTGTCAGAACCAGTTGAGAGTAAGTTGCAAGCACTGTAGCCCTTAACCCCTAAAAATTTCACTGTGTATTTCCTAAGATTAAGCATATTTATGAGGAAGAGCAAGATGGCTGAATAGAGCCCTCCAGCAATCATTCCCCACAGGAACATCAAATAACTATTCATGCAAGAAAGCACTTTCATAAGAACCAAAAAAATCAGCTCTCTAAAGAAGCACAGGTACAAACAGGGCCAGTCTGCAAAGACGAGAATAAATCCTAACTCTTCAATGCCCAGACATCATCAACTAACCACAAGCATCAAGAACATTCAGGAAAATATGACCTCACTAAACAGAGTAAATAAGGCATCAATGACCAATCCTGAAGTGATGGAGAGACGTGACTTCTCAGGTAATTCAAATAGCTGTCTTGAGGAAGCTCAGCAAACTACAAGATTATACAGAGAAGGGATTCAGAATTCCATCAGAGAAATTTAACAAAGAGATTAAAATAATAATAAAAAAGCAAACAGAAATCCTGAAGCTGAAAAATTCAATTGACAAAATGAGAAATGTATCAAAGTATCTCAACCACAGAATTTATCAAGGAGAAGAAAGAATTACTTAGCTCAAAGACAGGCTATTTGAAAATACACAGTTGGAGGAGAAAAAAGAATGAAATAGAATAAAGTGTGCTTATAACATCTAGAAAATAGCCTCAAAAGGGCAAATGTAAGAATTATTGGCCTTAAAGAGGATGTAGAGAGATTGATTGGGGTAGAAAGTTTATTTGAAGAAATAATAACAGAATATTTCAAACAGAGAAAGATATGAATATCTAGATACAAGAAGGTCAAAGAACACCAAGGAGATTCAACCCAAGTGAGACTACCCCAAGGGATATAAATAGTAAAACTCTCAAAGGTCAAGCACAAAGAGAGGATCCTAAAAGGATATTTATAACCACAATTCAATTATCAACTTCTATAAAACTTTAATAAATTTGTCTCAGATACAAAACTTTTTAGAATTGATCCGATAATATGCTTTATAGTATTTTTTCCCCTCTAGTACGAGTTATAGTTTAGGGTCATGTATTGCATTTAGTTGTTATATTTCATCAGTCCTTGTTAATCTGGAACAGTTTTCCAGCCTTTATTATTTATAACATTGACATTTTTTAAGAATTTAATAGAATGTTCCTCATTTTGGGTTTGTCTGATGTCTCTTCATGATTAGCTACTGACTATGCATTCTTGGGTAGACTACTACATACATGAGTGATGTGTTCTTCTAGAATATCACAACCAGAAGCACATGATGTTCACATGTGCCTCATTTGTGATGCTAATTTTGATCACCTGGTCAAGGTGCTATTCATTTATATCTTTTTTATTCATGTCCTTTCTGCTATAAAATAATAACTATATTATTTCCTGAATAATAGTTATTTTAATTCAACAATATTTATTGAGTACATATGTGCCAAATACTATTCTAAACCTTAGTGATATAGCAGTGATCAAAATAGACAAAATTCCTGTTCTCATAGAGCTTATATTCTTTTAAAATTTTTATTTGACAAATAAAATTATATTTATCATGTACAACATGTTGTTTTGAAATATGTATAGTTTGTGGAATGGCCAATTCAAGCCAATTAACATATGTGTCACTTCACATACTCATCATTTTTTGTCACAAGAACACCCAAAATCCACTCTTGGTAATTTTTAAGAATACAGCATGCTACTGTTAACTGTAGTCACCATGTTGAACAATGGATCTCCTGAACTTATTCCTCCTATCCAACTGAGACTTTGTATCCTTTCTTCTGCTTGATCAATTCTACTGTTGAGACACTGATGCATTTTTCAGTTTGTCAACTGAAATTGTGTTCCTCCTATCCAGCTGAAATTCTGCAACATCCCCCCAGTGCCCTTTCTATTCTATCTTGGACATATCTTTTGTGTTCCATATGTAGAGCTACTTCATTTTTTAAAAAAACCGAATAATAGTATTCAACTTCACTGTATCTATGTACCATAGTTTATTCAACCAGTCACTATTGATGACATTTAGCTAGTTTCCACTTTTTTTTTTTTTTTTACTATTACCAACCATGCTGCAATAAGCACCCTACAATGTGGTATATTCATCTAGATGCACATGCATGTAAATGTGTATATATGTGTGTGTGTATATGTGTGTATATGTATGTGTTTGTATATATGTGTGAATGTATGTATGTGTGTATAAACTTTTTTATTTGTAGGATAATTCCCTGGAAGAGAAATTTATGAGTCAGCACATTTGGTTTTACATTTTGATAGATACTTCCAAATTTCTCTGTGATTTTTGTTCCCAGTACGGAGTATGCAAATGCTTTCATCTCTTCATTCTCATCAAATGGGGCATTATGAAATGTTTTGAATTTTTTTCCATACTAATAGGCATCTTCTTAGCTGAATGGTAATGAAGAGTCCAATTTTTTCAGGTCTGATGTGCAAGTTGCCTTTTTGTGTTTGATTGTTGCTGTGCTACTAGTCTTGTCTTCCAGGAGACCTGCCTCTGGTGAGCAGAGAGACTGATCACGGGGTGACAAGCTAGATTTTTAGAAAAATTGCCTAATTCTTGATTGAAGTCTGTCATAGAAAGAAATCTTTAAAGTCTAAATTCCACACTTGACCACATAGCTTTGATATAGGAATGTTATCTAGGGCTTAGGGACATTTTAGTGGGAAGCTAATGACATAGTATAATGATAGATAGAAAGCTTAAAAAAGTATATTCAGACATGACTCTTTTATGCTATTTGCTATATGTTCTAAGGAATGGGCTAAAATTAAGTCTTCAAAATTACTAGAATATCACTCAAACATTTCTGAAATTTTTATAATAAGCTAAAGAGAAAACATAAGTTCATGCCAGATAACCTTAGAATTATTTAAAATGTTTAACTGGATGGCCTGAGCTCTCTTTAAGGTTATTACTGAGATTTTTGGGGGGTGGTGGTGGTTGGGGTGGGGTGGGTAGAATTCTACCACCTGGGGAGAGAAATTCAGGTTAAATGGTTTATTTGTTAAAGAAACCATTAATTTTTCCATTTGCCCCTTTATCCCTGCCCCCTTTTTTCCTGTAAGTTCTGTCCCTTCCATTCATCCTCCAAAAAATAGGTGTGGATATTTTGAAAAGGAAGCCTCTTTCTTACACGCAATGAATTTTGCCCATAGTGGGCTAATTGCCAAAGCAGTTGGCCACCTGTGGGAGTAATCAGTCACTTGTCAATTGTTCTGAGGTTAGTCAATTGCAGTTGCAATTTATTATACACACAGTTTTGCATACACAAATAATCATGGCTGTTAAAACCACCTAGAGAGAAAGAAAAGACTAGGCAGAAACTTTAAAAAGTTGGCATATCGCTTTACATTTATGAATGAAGCTTGGGTAACATTCACTTCTATTCATTATCCTAATTCAGAGAAACCAGAGTTAGGGATACTAAAGAAAAAATATTCCTGTTATTCTACTTTGTGGGGTGAACAGGAGATGAGATCATGTTATCTTTTTAATTTTACTTAATAAACTAAACAATGATTCTTGATTGGTTATATTAAAATTTTAGTCTTCTGTGACTAAAATCTGTATCATAGATGTGTATAACGTAAAATGAATCACTTTAAGGTAATTATAAAGAGAACTTTGTTCTCACAAGTGAGCAGCAATGTGATAGCAGCCATTTTAGTTAATCATTCTGTGGTTAATGTGGTATATCATTCATTTTTACATCTGTGGAAGGTGTTCCCCATTTTACTAATTAAATTCAGTATATTTATCATTGGCTGCTATGTATTATCAGTCATAATACCAGGAAGTAAAGAGTTTATGAAAAGATGAGCAAAAGATAATTCAAGAAATTCTCTTTCTCTCTCTCACTCTCTCTCTCTCTCTCTCTCTCTCTCTCTCTCTATGGGTGTGTGTGTTAGGAGCAGGGGGTAAAACTAGCATGTAAATATATCAGAATTTTCCTCAGTACAAGAAAAACAGAACTTCACCCAAGTTGCCTTAAACAATGAAGGCTATGTATTAGCTATTTAATTGAAAAATGAAAAAATAGGTGGGATAAATGTTATATTTTTTCCAGTAGCTCATCAATATCATCCAGGACCCAGTTTCCTTTCATTTCTGTGCTCTGATTACCATAGTGCCTGCTTCATCCTGAGGCTGGCTCCCACCATGGTTCTCACGAGAGGAACCATTTTCTTTTTTACCAGAAATGCTCAGCAGGTATCTCCTCACATGTTATTAGCCCAAACTGAGTGACATGCTCATCCTAAGATTCCCCATGGCTAATGGATGGCATACACTAATTGGCTGAAGAGCCAATTACCCATCTCTTGAAACATCATGGGTAGGAAATCTGAGGCCTAGGTAGGTAGGGGGAGGAAGGAGATGGATGCTAGCAACAACTATCCACTATAGCAAATAACAGTTATCCAAGTGCTGCAATAAGGTAGAGACATAGTACTGTGTAGGATGGGCTGGATGTAAGTTCATGCTATTACTACAGTAGTTATAGATGCCATTGAGGGTCATGTTTGTAGATCCTAAAGAAAAGGAACATATTTGAAGGGTTGGTTAACTTACCATGTTACTAGGAAGTCTGTGGCCACCTATTTTATCAGTTGGCTTGTGCAGGCTTTGTTCGGACTATGACCCTTGCTCTACTGAGGGAAATAACCCAGAGGCCTTCAGTGGGAAATCTGAGGGGAGGAAATACATGTGAATGTATATACAGTTGATCCTCATTATTCACAGATTTCATATTTATGAATTTTCCTACTTCCTAAAACTTATTTCCAACCCCAAAATCAATACTCTTGGTTCTTTCTTGGTTATTTACAAACATGTACAAAGTGATGAAAAATTTGAGTGAGCTAATGTACATTTTCCCAGCTGAAGTTAAACAAGGTGATCTTCTGTTCTTGTTTCAGCTTTCATACTGTAAACAAGAGTCTTTTTTGTGGTCTATTTAGTGCCACTTTTTTTCATTTTTGTGCTTTTCTGTTCATGATTTTACTATTTAAAATAGCCCCCAAACTATTGTACTAAAGTGCTGTCTAGTGTTTCTAAACGCAAGAAGGTTGTGATGTGCCTTATGAGAAAATATGTGTGGTTAGATAAGCTTTCTCCTTTTGTTTTTATGACCCAGGGCCATCTGACTGAGGAACGAAGGAGGGAAAGGGGAGAGGCTATACCTGCAGGGCCTGTTAGAACTGGCGTATCCCCAGGCCACTCTGCTGAGGAACTGGTCTGGGCGTCTGCTTTCCAATTCATAGGAAGAGGGGCTCTGCACCACCCCTCAAACCTAACAGCCTCTTGGGGTTTTTTTGTTTTTGTTTTGAAGTGCCAGGACAATGATATCTGTTGGTATAACGACCTGGTTGTTTATAAAAGTACTAGCACTAGCGATTCAGTGGCCAGCCACAATAAGGAAGGCACTCCCTGGGATGGAGCAAAAGAAGCAGCTTGAAGGTGAAGGAGAAAGGCCCGATAAAACCAGGGGTGGAGGTATTTAACTGTACTGCAGGGTAGGAGAGACATGGCTGGGCTAGACGCAGAAGTGATGCCTTAAGGTAACTCAGATTTGGCAGGCGCGGTGGCTCACGCCTGTAATCCTAGCACTCTGGGAGGCCGAGGCGGGTGGATTGTTTGAGCTCAGGAGTTCGGGACCAGCCTGAGCAAGAGCGAGACCCCGTCTCTACTAAAAATAGAAAGAAATTATCTAGACAACTAAAAATATATAGAAAAAATTAGCCGGGCATGGTGGCGCATGCCTGTAGTCCCAGCTACTCAGGAGGCTGAGGCAGGAGGATCGCTTGAGCCCAGGAGTTTGAGGTTGCTGTGAGCTAGGCTAATGCCACGGCACTCACTCTAGCCAGGGCAACAGAGTGAGACTCTGTCTCAAAAAAAAAAATAAAAAAATAAAGATAACCCAGATCTGTTCATGTACAGGCATATCCATGGGCTGTATAAACCTTCAGGTCCTAGGGTTTATACCAAATCCCATTTTCCTGAAGTTCACTCTGAGCAAGTGAACTGGGCACTAAATGGCTTAGTGCTGACAAAACCAGAGGGAGGAAACATCATTTAGCCTTAACACGGGAAGGAGTTGTAAGCACCCCATCAGATCGGAGTATATTGTCAAAATCAACGTGAAGCTCAGAAGCACTGAGTTACAGCACAGGGCCTTCTTCTCTAAAGTGAAATAAAATGAAAGACTTCTCCCCTACCGCAAGGGACATGTCCCCAAACTCCTCATCACACCGAGGTTTAGCTGAGAACGCAACTGTACAGTCTTCAAAATGGCGAGGGTGGAAAAGCCGAGACAAGCTCCAGCACCTGCTCAAGCACTGGCTGCAAGGCGGGAAGATCGGAAGCAAGAGCATTTTCATGGAAAAAGGCAAGCTGGCTTACCTAGACAGAGTGATCTGAGTCATGGCACCGAGACATCGGTCAGCAGTTGTCTGTTCTTGGTTCTTGATGTGCTCTTGGCTGAAGAATGACCTGACACAACAAAAGCAAGGCAAAGCATGAAATGAAGTTTATTGAGGAAGAACAAGATAGGTTTATAGAGCAAGATACATTCACCACAGACTATCAATGGGCCCCCTGTTGTAACAAGAGGTTTAGATAAGCTTTGAGCAGGCAGAGGTTATAATGCTGTTGGTTGTGAGTTCAATGTTATTAATAATAAGTCAACAATATGTATTAAATAAGGTGTCTTTAAACAGAAGCACACATAAAATAAGATTATGTATTGATTGGTTGATGAAAATGTTGTGACCAGAGGCTCTAAGGAACTTAACCTTATATTTCTCCTAGGAGCAATGAGTTCAGCATGGACTAATTCAGTGTTCACAGCAACTTTATAAAACATAATTACTGCAAATAATGAGTAGATTACATTTAATATCAGACTGCATTTAAACAATGAAAAAAATAATATCTTGTTTTAATATCAAAGCAGGAATTTTGCCACAGAATTCTAGCATGTAAAGGGGTAAATAATTCCTTTTTATTCTTCTTTGTTTAACAGAAAGAGTTCAGAGTTTCTAGGTAGTTTGTTTGAGGGAACATACCTAATCTATTGGAAAACTGTGTTTTTCTCAACCTGGACCCTTCTTTACTGTCTCTTCTCTAGCTGCTCTGAAATGATAAGCTAAGATTTACAGGCTTCGATGGAGTATAGAAAGCTAAGTAATACCAGCCTCATAGGATGTAGTCATTCTTGTCACAGACCATGTTTGTTACCTTCCTCTCCCTTATTGCTCCCAAACCAAATAAAGCAAAACTTTGAGCTGTAGCAGGCAATCACAAGAATTGAGACCCACTAAGTAAATCGTGAGGGGTAGAGTGAGCAGGCATCCTCAGCACCCAGCGCTCTGCTGGCCCCATTCCATTTGACTTTTATTTCGCTCAAGCATGGGGCTGTGTTGCCAGCAGCAAGCATGCTGACTGAAAACTGTCACAACAGCCATCATTACAATCCGGGAGTTGAGTTTGACTGGAACATATGTCTTCAATTTTAATAGCTCAGCTTCCCAGATGCCCTAAAGGAGAATATTGCCTGAGAAGGAGCTTTTCATGTAAGAATAATTTGTGTTAAGTAGCTCAGTGATCTGTTTGTTAGGTTAAAGCTGACAGTTTGTTTGTATTTCTAAAGGGGTATGATGAATGGGGGAGAAGTTGATGCTAATTAGCCTAAATTGTTCCTAAGAATGTAGAGGGCTTTGCCAGTTTCATTGTTTCTGTTTCTTTGCACATTTTAAATAATTGAATGGAGCTTAGACCATTCATCATAATTTTAGGCAAGAGGGAAATAAATGAATTTAGCACGGGTCTGCATGTGTGATGGAAGATGTCACTTTAAAGGGCAATTAGATAAGACATTGACTTGGGACTAATGCAGACTATTCTAATCTATTTGCATAAAAATATCAAACATGAATGTTTTCATTTACTCCATTAATTATCCCTGTCATCATAGGAGAATACAGCCCTTCTTTTTGAAAACTCACCTATTTCCACTAAAGAAGTGGTGCTGTGGTATAAAATTTGAGCCCTTGGCTTCTGGACAAAAGATCTGTGGCCATGCTCTATAAGAAAGTCTCCTCCCTTCCCCTAATGTCATCAAATGTCACTGAGAAATCTGTTTGAGGATGGGCTCCAAGCCTGGCCAGATGGACGATGAAACAGGCAGCAGAGAAACATTGTCAAAAATTGGGGTTCATATAATAGTGTAAATTCTACAGTAAGAGCTAATGTACCGATGGAACATATTTTAGGTATTTCTTGAGTTCTCCTATATTTATTTCTCACATATGCTGACTTACATGGTGATATAATCCTAAACCTAGAATGTAACTTCCTATCTGAGTTGATACAGCACTTCCTCTAGATAGTAAAGTTAACGTGAATAGATTATTTCATAAGAGCGTAGAAAAATATATATGTTTTCTTAACATACATATTTTGAGAGTTAAAATAAGAAAAATGAACCTAAATTTAGAAAGCGTATGATTTTTTTCAACCTTTTAATCCTCATTGGAGGCCATTCTTTTTTAATTTATGCACATAAAATACCACAGGAAGAGATGGTATAAATTTGTGGACTGTGGAGAATGAGTGAACATTTTTGAATCAGGATCTTTAAAAGGGGTGAAATTTGAGTATGATTAAGTTAGGAAAAAGCCTCGCTTACAGCGGAAGTCGGAGACTCTGTATACATTATGGGCATGTCATGGCTTTTAAAAAGTTATGTTAGACTTCTATACAAATTGTGAAGGAATTTGTATAACCCCAAACAAAATTCTGTGTGGTTCTGAACTTTTCCTAAGTTGAAAGAGAGAGAAAGAGAGAAAGAAAGAAAGAAAGAAAGAAAGAAAGAATGCTACTTAGTATTCTGATCAGGAGCAAGCCTTACTGTCGGATGGGCTGGGTATTTGCCTGGCCTGGGTGTTTTCTTGGTCACTAATTTTCTTGGAAGGAAATGATCCTATGGCTTATGCTAGCCACGTTTGTGCAGATATGCCCAATAATTGGCATTTATTAAGGAGACCTTCAGTTTGATGGATGACTGTCACAGCCAAGCCTGCTGGCTTTGAAGAGAGTGGATTTCCCTCGAATTGTGTTACATTAACTCATTAGAACTCTGCACTGCTTCAACCACTCTTTGTTTACTTTCTTATAATTAAGATTTTGAACAATCGATTTTCAGAAACTTGGCAGGGGCCCGTTCCCCACTTGAAGACTTAGCCTGACAGAAAAATATGCAACTAAACAAATATTCATAATAAGAACCTGTGAGTATTAAAACTAAGGTTTTTGTAGTCTCTTTCATTAGCTGCCCAATCAGCTGCTTTTAAACATAAAATGGTTTATTAATTACCTTTACCTTATATAATTAGCTGCTTTGTTCCTCAACTTTCTTTAAAAGTGAATCCTACAAATGCAAAAGCTGTAGAAATATTTTCAAATCAGGGTATTTAAGATTAGAGCTTGTATGTATTATCATATATTAGCAACAGTGTAAACAAATAATTAGGACAATGAAAGGCCACCTGAATCTAATGATATATTTTTTATGAGAAAAAACATATATGCATTTAAACGTTTAATTGTAAATAGCTAATAAATCCCAATTGTATTTTTAATTTTATAATACAAAAATCTCCAAAGCTGTGGTGACACATTTAAAGTTAAAAGTGGTATTTCATTTTCTCTTTTGAACCCCCCCCCAAAATACACATGAAAATGCCAAAAATGAGATCTCCTTTTCCAGTAATCGTTGATGGGATGAACCATATTTCCTGTTAGGCCTGATGTACTTCTCACCCACTACATAGAGAGGCACAAAATGGTGATGTGTTTGATGTGTGTTTTTCTTGAAATATTTTTAAGTTGATCTCTACCAAAAACTAAACGCTTGAGGGGGACGGATGCACTTTTTTACAAAAGGCAAACACGGTTGGAGAGTGTTTGCACTAAGATTAGAGACTTACGTATAGTTATCTCTTTTCTGGCTTGTCGCAACTGGCTGATAAGTTGATTATCTGTGAGGTCTATTTGCCAGTGATGGTGGCTGATGAGTAGATGACATTGTCTCAATTTCTAGATGAGTGAGAAAGGAAAAAAAAATAAAGAATGAAAGAAAGAGGAAAAACAAACAGCATCTATTTATGAAAATGAATATAGTCATAATTTGTAGTTAGTGCTCTAAGTAATGAGTTCTTAAAGTAATTTTATGGGTTATGCTACTACAGAATGGTACTAGGTCCCTTGACTAACTTTCACAAAGGGAAAAGGAAAATGAAACTCAGTTGGTTTCATGTCATAGATAATTCATCGTTCCTTACTCCCTAAAAGGAACTTGAGTTGGCAGAACAATATTTAGACTTCTCTGCCAATGAAGACAACATTTTAAGTTTAGTAATGAAGTTGACTCATTCATCTTTCATTTAGATGATGGAAAATACAACTAATTGGCTCCTTATTTGGTCTATGATGCTCAGTTAATGTATTCAAAGTTATTACTGGATTGAAAAATTAATTCACACGTCAGAACTTCTTTTATTGTGGAGGAAACTGGCAGTCATCAAAAGAGCTGTATAAAAAAGTTTAATGAAGAAATATGTAACTGTTTAAGAAAAGTGTCCAGTCTAAATTTAGCAGGAGAGCCATGGACCCTTTTTCTCCTAGGTTGCAACAGTATAAGAAAATAATCTTGCATCTATTAGGCTTCTGCTTAAATTTTCCCTTCATAAAGTCATTATTTCAGCTGTGCAAATAAATTATAATTATATGGAAAGCCTGAAGCTAAAATAAAGTCTTCCTACTAATTTTATATTAAATTATGTGATTGTATCTTTTTATTTTTAATTGGTATATTGGTAATATTTAAGACTTTAATTTTAAATGGCTTTTTCATTTCAACCTAAAAACAATGGCTAGAACTTTTTGATAGTGTTCTGTGTAACAAGCACTGTTCTAAGTATTCCACATGGATTAACTCATTGAATTATCACAATCTTTTGACATGGATACTATTGTTATCTGCATATTAAAGGGGATAAAACTGAGGTATAGAGAGGATAAGTAACCTGGCTAAGGTCGCACAGCCAGTAAGTGGCAGAATGGAGATTTGAATATAGGCATTCTGACTCCACATTCAGGGCTCTATAATGCAGCCTGTAGTTTGGTTAAGTAGTTGAGGATCCATATACAAACGTCTAAATTCACTGAATTTATTATTCAAATTCAAAAATATTTATAATTTGAACTCAAATTTAAAATATTTATAATTCATATGTTGAGAAATCTTTTCTAGAATGAATATTATATAAACATACCTATACACAGAGTAATATCCTTTTATCTTAACTTTCATATCCCAATACATGACTAACAAAAGAGTTGTAGGCTAACAATATGGTCAAGTTTATATGTGTGATTGTTGCATTTTGAAAGGGACAAGATTTAACATATGACCTACCTAAATAGCTGTAATATTGAATCATAACAGAGTTCTGCTTTGTTTTAAAAATCCAACTATTATTTTGAAAAGGAGATAAAGCAACAGCAATAAAAAAATCTAGGCCACAAGAAGTAGTTTCTATAAAAATTTGTCAAGTTTTCAGAAGTGTTTTGAAGTCTACTTAACACAGTCCAGCAATATTTAACTTCAATAAAGGAGGCTGGTTTATATCACTAGACTGGAATAATTAATTCTGGGATAGTCTAAACTTGATTAACCTTGAGAAAATTATGTGGGTTTTTTTTTTTAGTAACTTCAAGAAAAGGACATTGCAAAGTTGAGTGAATTATAGCTCATAAGCTTATTGAAAATAATGCAAAGGTATAACATGCCATGCATAATATTTGGATTTCAAACTCATAGACAAAGAGATTTTGATTGTTCTGATATATTTGAAGTTTCTAGCAGAATACAATGTCCATACAGGAAGTACTCTGATGAGAAGATTGGGAATCAATGTGTTCATCTCATTGATGAGAAAAACAGAAATTGTGCACAAAGATAAAATTATGTAAACTTTTATGTGAAGAAATTTAACCGATAGATATAATTTTTAGTGTTTAGTCACTAAACATTGGTTGAATGTTTACTGTGCCTTGAGGATACAGGGGTGAGCAAGACAGACAACTTTTTAATGGACTAACATTGTAGTGAAGGAGACAGGAACAAACAAATAAATACTATATCAGAGAACCTTAAGAGTTGTAAAGAAAATAAAGCAGGATAAGGGGGTAGAAAATGGTGTCACTCAGGGGAATGGAGTGGTGTCTATTTTAAATAGAGTGGTTAGGGAAGGCATCTCTAAGATGCTGATATTTGAGCAAAAATCTAAATAATAATAAAGGGCAACAGTGGCATTTCTAGTATATTTGACACCTAGGATAATAACTTTTAACACCCCCAACCTCTTTAGACACAATTATTATTGTTAATAGTAATAATCATGCAAGGAGAAGAAGGACAATAATGGCCAGAAAAAACCACAGATAATGAAAAAAGAATTCATTGAACCTCATATATATTATCATGCCAGTTACAACACTAATTTAAAAAATAAAAATAAATATTACTGTACAAAAAAGGAAAAAGTACTACTTTAGTACTTTTTAATTACATTATATTTGTTTTATAAAAAGGGAAAAATACCTCTATGGCTTGCAGTTTGAAATGTTTCAGTTTTAAATCTTTTTTTTGAATAGCATTATTGAGATACATGTAACATTTATTTACATACCATTTAATTCACTATTTATTTTTATAGCTCCTTATTATTCAACTTGAATTTTTTCTTTTTTTATAGCTATCGATTCACTACTTAAGTGTACAATTCAATGGTTTTTAGTATATTCATAAAGTTGTGCAATTAGCATTACAATCAATTTTAGAACATTTTCACCACCCCCAAAATAAACCCCTTTAGCAATCATCTTGCTTCCCCAATACCACTCTTCCCTCCTCCAGCCCTAGGAAATAACTAATCTACTTTCTGTGCCAATAGATTTGCTTATTTTGGACATTTCACATAAATGGAATCATATTATACAATATGTGGTTATTTGTGACTGGCTTTTTTCACTTAGCATGATGTTTTCAATGTTCATCTATGTTGTAGCATGTATCAGTACTTCATTTATTTCTGTTGCTGAATGATATTCTATTGAATGGATTTACCGTATTTTGTTTATTCATTCATCAGCTGATGGATATTTGGATTGTAACCACTTTTTGGCTATTATGAATAATGCTGCTATGAATTTTCATGTACATATTTTTGTGTGTACATATAGTAACTCTATGTTTAATCTTTTTAGGAACTGCCATACTGTTTTCCAAAGTGGTTACATCATTTTATATTTCCAGCAGCAGTGTATGAGGTTTCCAACTTCTCCATGTTCTTGCCAATAGTTAATATTTGACTTTTTAATTCTGTTCGTCCTAGTATGTATGAATTGGTAGTTCATTGTGATTTTGATTTGCATTTCTCTGATGACTAATGATGTCGATCATCTTTTTGTTTTCATATTGGCCATTTGTGTATCTTCTTTTTTCATTTTTAATTGCATTATTTGTCCTTTTATTATTGATTTGTAAGAGTTCTTCATATATTCTGGACACAAGATATATGATTTGTGAATATCTTCTCACATTCTGTGAATTGTCTTTTCATTTTCTTTTTTTTTTTTTTTTTGAGACAGAGTCTCGCTTTCATTGCCCGGGCTAGAGTGAGTGCTGTGGCATCAGCCTAGCTCACAGCAACCTCAAACTCCTGGGCTCAAGCGATCCTCCTGCCTCAGCCTCCTGAGTAGCTGAGACTACAGGTGTGAGCCTCCACGCCTGGCTAATTTTTTATTTCTATTTTTAGTTGACTTGCTAATTTTTTCTATTTTTTTAGTGGAGATGGGGTCTCGCTCTTGCTCAGAGCTGGTCTCGAACTCCTGAGCTCAAGCGATCTTCCCGCCTCGGTCTCCCAGAGTGCTAGGATTACAGGCGTGAGCCACCGCACCTGGCCTCTTCATTTTCTTGATGGTGTCCTTTGAAACACAAAAGTTTTTAATTTTGATGAAGTACTATTTAATTTTTTGTTCTTATTTTTGCTGTTGGTATCATTTCTAAGAAATCATAATCTAATTCAAAGACACAAATATTTATACCTATTTTTTTTCTAAAAGTTTTATAGTTTTAGCTCTTACGTTTAGATCCTAGGTCCATTTTGAGTTGGTGTCAGATAAGGGTTCAACTTTATTCTTTTGCGTGTGGATATCCAGTTCTTCCAGCGTCATGTTTTGAAAAGACTTGTATTTCCACGTTAAGTTGTTTTAGCACCTTTGCCATAAATCAATTGATTATAAATGTGGGGGTTTATTTCTGGACTCTCAATTCTAACCCATTGGCCTACATGCTGCCCTTATGCTGGTACCACACTGTCTTGATTGCTATAGGTCTGCAGTAAGTTTTGAAATTGAGAAGTATGAATCTTCTCACGTTGTTCTTTTTGAAGACTGTTTTGTCTAATCTGGATTCCCTGAATTTCTCATGTTTTAAATCTTAAATACAAATCAAAATTCCAAGAAGTGACATAGGATGACAGAATTGAAATAACTTAAGTTCTGTTTCTTCATCTTTACAATCTCTGTGCTACCACAGTTTATTTAGAATCTATTGTTTAAACTCAAGAATATGTAGTAACGCAGGAGTTGGAGACACAAATTATACCCCAAATGACCTATAACTATTTTGAATCTTTTAGAAACTTACTCTGGAATTGCATGCAAGTATCTATGACCTTGTCTGTTGGAGACCAACTATATAACTGGGGGTTCTCCAAATTAACTTCCATGGAGAATACAATGTTTACTTAAGAACAAATAACAAAATATTTTGGGGAGGAGCAATAATCACTAACATTATTTAAATTTGCTGGTGCATACTAATAAATAAAAAGTAGACTGACATGTATTTGGTTTTACTATTGGTTTAAAATTCTCTACTGATAGTACATTTCATAATTGCCTATATGCAAGGCCAACTGCTCCTGCCAGCTCACCCTTGGGATGCCACTGAGGAGGAGCCTCCTAAGAAGAGGGAAAAGAAATGCAAAACCCTTGTATCACAAAGGACTTAGAGATATTTTTAAGGAACTGAAAGAAGGCCATTATTGTAGCTCTTGAGCATAAAGATAGAGGGTTTGTGGTAGGACATAGGTTGGGAGGCTGGCAGCAAGGCAAGTAGTGCCTTATAGCGAGGGCCACCATAGGATTTGTGTTGCAGACTGTGGCACTTCTCAGAGTGAAAGAGACCACTGTCAATAATTACATCATGAAAACAGGCTTAATGGGACTATCCCAGGAGAGTTAAGATGAATAGTTACCCTGCTTAAAGGATATGGCACAGAGTTGAATTTTACCTACCCATAGAATACAACCAAAAGGACTGAGTAGTGTGTATGGCCTGGTGGTTTAGAGCAAAGCTTATCAAGCTTAAGCATGCATAAGAATCCTATGGAGGATGTGGTTCAATGCAAATGACTTGGCCCCATTCCCTGAAATTATGATTCAGTAGGTTCTGCATGTCTAATAAGCTCCCATGTGCTACTGATACTGCCAGTTCATGGAGGACCAGACTTTGAGTAGCACTGGTTTAGATTTAGGAGAACGGGCTCCCGAGTCAGATGGGCTTGATTTGAATTTCAGCCTTCTTGGTTACTAACTGGGTGGCCTTGGGCAAGGTAAATATTCTTTCCACATCTTTTTTTTTTCATTTGGTAAATGGGGATTATAATCCTTGCCTTATATAAGTGTTGTGAAGAGTAAATGGAATAAAACAATTGGCATTGTGTCTGGCATTATTATAAGCACTGAACATGTGTTTTTATTGTTGTTTTTAAAAAGAAGAAGAATCGTGGTGGGTAACTCATTAGATGAAACTATGACTGTGTTTCAGATACTGCATTGTAATTCGACTCTAGTAGTATATAATTGCAACTATGTACTCTAGAATGGTATATCAATGCCTGGAAAATAGTAGACTCTTAATACTTGTTGACTGAATAAACAATCGGTGAACTCACTTACTAGTACTGTGTGGATGGAAAGAATTGATTCTTATCTTATTATACATCTTTTATTCTCAGAGCATATGTTCAGCATAAACTAGAACATAAAAAAATCCTGAAAGGTAGGATTTTCTTATGCTCTAAGAAAGTTTATGAACAATTTGATTTATTAATCCAGTTAGAATAGATTTAAACTTGAAATTCATGAGATAGTTACATTGGGAGTTTCCTGGTGTTCTAGAATATACAGTGAACTTTAGACAATAATACTAATGCTCTCTTCAAATAGAGGTGTGGTAGTTGTAGAAGTATCTACTTCAAAAATTATTTTTATTTATGTTGCTATACTGAACACAAAGTTACAAAATGCTTCTTATATATTATTACTGAAGAAATGTTTTAAAAAAACCCAGACCCTAATTTCCATAGGAAAAATAATAGACCAAACTACTGTGAAGAGAGGCTTGCTAAATGGGATCTGCTTATCTTAGATCTGAATGATTGTCCAGTGGCCATCTGATTCCCACATGGGAACTTTACAAGCAACATGATCAAGGTCTTACAGTATCATTGGTAGTAATTACCTTTAGAATTAGATTCAGGGGATGGGTAGGATTTTCCTCCAGTTTAATTGCATCTTGAATAACCCCCTATTTCTCTTCAAACTAGATGACAGTATCAAGGAGAATAAATAGAGGTAGTAGATGACCATTTAACAACTTATTTATTCTACCCACAACTTTTGGATTAGCCAAAGGCAAGTATGCCTTTTGGGCCTGGAAGTTGACCCTGCTACCATCCTGTTAATGTGGAAGAATTTGGGACAAATGATGCCATAATTCCATGAGATGTCTTGATTATGGAGCACCCTGAATCTTAATTTCTATAAGGGATGGTTCATACTTCCTCCATGGTGAGTGAGCCAGTCACTGATAAGATACAGCAGATAATATGGTCTGCTGTGCTAGTGAAGGAAGAAATAGATACATACACACATTCATTTGTTCAATTAGTATTTGTTAAATACTTACCAAGTACTAGGTTTTGAGTAGTAGTTAATCAGACCAATGTGGTTCGTGCCCTCAGGGGCCTTAGAGTACAGTGGAAGAGACACTGAACATAATTACAACAATATGTGATGAGTGAGACACTAGAAGTTAGGGTGTTTTACAAGCATTTCTGGGGCCTTGATCTTGTTTAGGATAAGAAAGAAATCCCTGGTCTTAGTCTTCTCTGGTTGCTGTAACAAAATACTGTAAACTGGGTAACTTATAAACAACAGAAATTTATTTCTTACAGTTCTATCTGCTGTGAAGTCCAAGATCAAGGGACTGGCAGATTCGGTGTGTGGCAGATTTGAGGCTTGCTTTCTGGTTCAGATGGCACCTTCTACTGGTGTCTTCACTTGGTGGAAGGGACGAAGCAACTCTTTGGAGCCTCTTTTATAAGGGCACTAATCCCATTCATGAGGGCTCCACCCTCATGACCTAATCACCCTTCGAAGGCCCTGCATACTAATACCATCACTTTGGTGATTAGGTTTCAACATATGAATTTTAGGGGGACACAACATTCAGACCATCCCACTAAGAAAGTGACATTTGGATTGAAGATAGGCAGTGAGAACAGCATGTTCCACCTGAAAGTTAGCAGATTGCAGAGATTGAAAGATAATCGATGAGACTAGAAGAGGAGGTGAAACCTCAGCAGTGGAGAAGTGAGCATAGTCTAGATAGTAAGAGTCTTTTAAGTTAAGCAAAGGTATTTAGACTTGATTATAAAGACAATGGGGGATTACTGAAGGGTTTTAAGCTGGAGTGTCACGATCAGATTTGTGTTTTATGAGGATTACTCCAAGCAAGGATGACTCTAAGTGTCTTGTGGAGGGAAAATGGATCGGATAGGAGAAAGATTAGTGGCAAGGAAATTGGTTAGGATGCTGTTTCAGTAAAATTTGCCAGAGATAACAATGAATTAGGGTGACAGTGGAGATGGAGATAAGCAAATATTAAAGTGATTCTGAGGAGGCAGAATTTGGTCATTAGTAAGATGAGACAGAGGAGTCAAAGAGTTCCTTGGATTAGTGACTTGAGCTACCTGGGTAGACACTGAAGACAAGGAGCATAGGGGAAAAGCTTGGGGTGGGGAATAAGAAAATGAGTTCAGTTCTGAACATGATGCATTGGAGGGCTCGTAGGATGCCAAGTAGGCTGTTGTTCACTAGACAGTTAGATAAGTGGGTCCAAAGATGAGCAGATCTGGGCTGGAGATAAAAATATGAGGGTGACCAATAGCGTGTGGATGCCAATTAAAGCTCTGTAAGTATGTAGAATGAAAAAAGCAGAAGGCCTGTGACTGAGCCCTCAGAGGAGCATTGACATTTAAAGGATCATTTTTGAAGTGATGGTTTAAAGATAGTATTAGATGAAAACATCTTAAAAATGTTTGTAAGGAACCAAGGAAGGCTTGTGAGCCTGAGAGTTTCCTTTCTTTTCCAGAACTGATTTCCAGTTTACTTTTACCTCAAGTGAAGTCATACAAATTCCAAATCACAGTCTCTTCTGTTGTGGTTAAAGTGATTCTTGAACACAAACCATTTTTAAACATGCAATGAAAAAAATGGAGAATAAAGGAAAACCAAAACAACAAATTATCCATGGCTGAAACTGTTTGAATGTAGTGCATAATCAAAGCAACCATAAAAAGCAGTGTTGCCAACATTTGGTGATGGCCAAAGAAGGACTTTGCTTCCTTTCCCTTTTACACCACTGACTTCCAATGTCTTTCCATTTTTTAGAGTCCTTTAGAGATAAGAATCTTTGTATTCTCTGTCCCATCTTGATCTCACAGGTGTGCAATAGAAACCAAAAATAATGGATCCTAACTTGCTCTTTTTTAACTGCTTGTAAAGGACCTTTGACTAAATGGCAAAGCCACTTTTCCTTTTTATGTGGACAAAGCCATGTCCACAAAACCTTGATTTTTTGGTGTGATGGCAATGGAACTCTCCCTCGTTCTTAAACACGTGGTGGCGGACCTATTTCTTATCCTGACATATCATCCAACTTTGTTTCTATTTTCCCCTCTGGGAAAGATAATGTGGTTTACATTCTTTTAGAAGTCTTGGACACCAAGAATTTTGAGGTCAGCTCAATGGGGGAAGTGAAGGAAAGAATGTCAGCTAACCCAGCAGTGAAACCTCAGGAGTGTGTGCCTTAAAGGCCATTTTCTCCCCGTTTTTCTTTTTTCCCTCTTGTATATTAACCACAAATAACCCACAGGCTTTAAACCAGCTTCACAAGAAGCCACCAACAAATGTTTAAAGCATCTCAACAAGGTTTCCAAGAAAGTCCTGAATAAAATTGTGTTTGAATGATGACCAACATATCATCTTTCTTTTTTTTGCCCACTGTCTGCAGTTGATGTGAAATTAACTGAAATCTCAGATTTTAAGAAATTAGGAAATGTAGCAGTAGGAATGGTTATATTTTTCTAAGGTAACTTATTTTAAAAGGAAAAAAAAATTGAAGGCTTGGTAAGACAGAGAAAGGTCAAGGAATGAGAGACTTACATGTTCTATAAAGTAACTGGATATTAGTGCGTTATATGGGCAACTCTGAGTATAGAAAAATATCTTTCTTTTAAAAATTTAAAAAACATTTTAAAAATATCTTTGGATTTAAGTCCTTTTGATTTGAAAGAAAGGAATGCAAAAGCCCCACAGGGTGGATTAACATTGAGGGTGTTATTACCAGTAGATTTTAGTGCCCCTCCCCCTGCCCTACTTTTTTGTTTTTTTGGTTAAAACCTGGTGATTTACTGACCATTATATTAATACTCTCATTTGGATTTGGACAGAACACACAAGCATACTCACATATACACTCACTTGTAAAAGTCCTTTCTTTTCCTTTAGGAAATATTTTTAATACTATCCATCTAAGATTGCAAATGACATGTAAATAATCCAATATTGGATGATATGAGAAGGAATGATACAATATTTCAAGTATTTTTATAGAGAGGTCTGCTCCTTATGTACCTTGCCTTTCTTTTGAGATGTCTTTCCATGTTCTATGTCACATGTTCTAAAATTCCTTTGTTATACAAGCCATAAAGATTTTCATGTACCATAGATTGTGTCCAAGTATATAACTTGGTGTGAAGATAGTCAAGTAAAGGAATAGACAAAGAGAAAGCAAAATAATTCACTTGAAACCCAGAGAACTTTACAATGTTGAAAAGTAAGTAAAAGCAGATGTTGTAAAGTTTAGAAAATCAAGACATTATTTTCCTGTTTCCATCAAATTTTTTCTAACTATATTATAAATAAGCTTTGAAGTAATACAAAGTCCTCTGTTTGTTTTGCTGATAGCATCTTTTGTAAAAAACTTTATCAATGCTTGTTTAAGTTATAGACTAAATGCTATCTCAGTGTGGTGAAAGAACTGACTATATCTGCTGGCAAATACAATGCTGCAATGCTGAAATTACTTACAATGTCTGAGTCACTTAGGTATCTATTTGATTAGATCTTTAGGATTTAATGTTAAACAGCTCAAATATTTCATGCTATCAGAATATAAACATGAAACCCCACTATTTCATTATTCACGCAGTTTACATTTAATTTTATATTTTATGGAGACTTTATTTTACTCTGCAATAGAGATAACTTACTTTATTAGTCTTTGCAATTATTCTGAAGAGAGTGGCCTACGAATTTGAAAATAAGGCTATTTATGCTGTGCCCATCCCCATCGTCCATCCTCTAATAATCATATGAAACTTTAAAAAGCCTTACAATGTGGTCTCTAGATATGAAGGCTATTTCAAATGAACTGTCATTCTTTAGTTTTGCTTCTAAAACTTAATATCTAAAAGAGCCCAGGGGAGACTCCATTGCCAGAGCAAGGTGTTTGCTAGCTCAGGACAGCATACGCTCGGCTCCAGGACAGGTGCCCATCCTCACATGCTCCCACTGGCCCTCATCATTTGGAGTCACCGAATGTCTTCCAGCTGTTGAAGAATGTCCCAGGCTTAAAACTGCATCCCTGCTGAGGATATTTTCAGGGCCTAAGCCAATTCTGGAAATGACTGGCTGCTAAAATATGGAATGAGGGAAATCAGTTCATATCAATGACATAAACCATCATCTGTCTGTTATTACCTCCATTCAGCTGGGTCACATATGACTCAATAATCAAATTGCCACTCTATATATCTTAAATCCACATGTTCATTCGACCACCATGTGGACATGGGAAAACAGAGATAATCCAGGATGTTTTTTCTTTATTTTGTTTAATTGTACCTTTTTTTCTGCCTACGTAAGTCAGAATGCTTATAAAATTTCAAAAATTCTATAATGTGGAAAGTTAATGTACACAATGGATGTTCCCCTTTCCCCCATCACTTGACATATACTGTTAACGCTTTGATATGTATCAATTCCTTAATCATAAATGGAATTTTTTATTGTTAATAATGTACTAATACAATTGTCACCCTTTAAAATTAATTTAAGTGAAAAATTGGCTGGATCTATCAATATGAAATTTCAAAAGTAGATAAAATTATAGTAGGGAAAAATAAAGAAATCTGTTTTTCTGTTATTTATGCTTCAACATCTTTCAAGAAGCATTTGAAATAGCTTCCAGCAAATGCTAGCGAAAGGGAAAATACCACCGAAAAACCATTCATGAAGTGTAAACCAGAGAAAGAATGGGGAAATATTCAAAGAAGCAGGGAAATGTTAAGTCAAGAATTGCTAGTGGTGGGAAGGTATACCATTTGATGTAAAACATGGTGTACGGTCTCAAAGCTGTCTTCATAGTTCTTACCAGGGTGCAAAAGGAGGCCAGTTCCTTTGACAAGAGCTTGCCTAGGAAATCTTCATCTGTGGCCAAAACATGACCCTCACAGGGTCCACATAATTAACAATGATGACTTCAGGCAAGGGCAATGCCTTACACAACTTTGTGTTTCCAGGACCTAGCACCATGCTCTCCAATAGTAGGCCCTAAACACTTCTGGTAGAATAATCAATGAGTGAAATCGTGAATGAAGCAATGAGTGACTAATGTCCTCATTAGCAGTTTATTTACAATGCAGATATACGTGTTCCACCTATGATTGTTTCTTATTATTGCCTTGTCACCCATTAAATTCAAGAGTATAATGTTCAATTCATTTATTTCTTTAACAACTATTAGTAAGCGCTTAGTGTCACAGTTTTAGGTGCTATGTTACTAAAGTGTATAAGACAGTTGGTGCCTTCATATTGCTTATAATCTAGTGGGGTAGATAGATAAGTGAAAAAAGCAACTACAGTAGGGACACACAAATGGACAAGTTTAGGGAAGAGGAGCCAACGCAGACTAGGAAAATGGGAGAATCCAATCCTTTACAGGCAAGGCAGTTCTACAAGTTGGGTACAGAGTGACATGGTTTAGATACGTAGCCTCCTTGTGATCTGGCCCAAAACAGGAATCACATTTAGGCTCTTGAAGAGAGAGTGGTTGACATATATGATCTTTTTAATTATTAGAGATTACAGGCAGGATTTGACAGTAGCAGAATGGCAGACAATTTAAAATTGACCTTACTAGCAAATAGCTGAGGAAGAGGTATCCTTTGCTTTAGACTGAAGAAAAGATCCTTACTTAACATTAGATGTACCTATTGTGGTAGAATCTGATGTATCAACTAGCTCCCAGCAGGAAACAGATCATATACTGAAAAGGCATAATTGAAGGGCAATTAATAGAAGACTTATTGATGAGGTTGGGCAGAGTTAAGGAACAAACAAAGGAGGATGCAGCACCCAGAAACTGGCAACAATGGGAAACCATTTCCACCCCTGGCCATATCTGAAGTAGGAGGAGAAGGCTGCCTTATAGGAGCTGTGGCCTTAACTGAAGGGACACAGCTAGAAATCATGCCTGGAGAGGTGGGAGCTGGGAAAATAAATACTCAACCCTTTCTCTCCTACTGCCTTTTGAATTCCTCTGGGGTTTCCCATTGGCTGAACCCACCGGAAGCCAGAAGGCAAAAGGGAGTACAGTTGTTGAAGTCCTTAGAAACCAACCTCCTGGGCACAGAGCCAGGTTGAAAGGGTAGAGAAACATGGTCTGGAGAGGCAAGTGAAGAATGCCTAGCATAATTGAAGATCATGATTTCTAATTCCATCAAGGGAGAGCTGACCCATTTTCATTCAGTAGTGCTATAAATTGTGTATTATGAAATACAGACAATATTGGTTTCAGGCCTAGAAGAGTACTAAGTCATTGGAAACAAGAAACAACCTCTGTTGTAGAAAAACACAGTTTTTCTTTTTACCGTATTGAATTGTTTTATTGTTGGCAATGCTGAAGAAAGAGTTAAAGTATGCATTAAGTTGTATGTATGGAGTGATAGCTCTTTCTTCTTTCCTTATGTTCTCAAGTAAAATAATATCTGACAGATTTGAACAGATATGAACATCATTCCTGGGGATACAGGGAGACTGGTTCTAGAGAGGATCGATGATATGAGTTTTTGGGACTCTTTCTGGAGCTTTGTAGAGATGTTGTATCTCAGATGCACAAAAAGATTTTTTTGATGTAGAGGAAAGGCAGAAGGCATTTTGTACACTATAGATATGTTCAGGAAGTTCAGAAATATGGAGGGATGATTAAGTTCCATGGTCAATCAAGGAACAGTGGCTCACAGGAGGCTGCCCTGGGTTATGCCCGAGTAGACCAATCACCACTTTGTCTCAAACTGATGCCGAGTACCATGGCAGAGCATTTAACCTGATTACAAGATAAGAGAGCCTGTGGGCTTCAGGAAAGATGCTAGGAGACTCTGTGTATCAGAGACAGGCTGGACTGTGTAGAGGCAGAAAAACTCCGCTTCCATCCTCTCAGGCTCCTGGTTAGGACTGAGAGTTAAATTACATAAGATAGAGTAACATGGCACAGGATCCCTCATGAAGAAAGGAAGACCTAAAGAAACAGTTAGAACCAGTTACTTATATACTGGATTGGACAAAGAATAATAAACTGAAAATGTGATTAAAATTATATGAGGAGGCTTAAAAGATAAGTTATTCTGTCAAGGGCTATACAATATTATCTTGGTCTCAACTTCTCATCATTGAAGGTAAGGATGTTGCCTTTCTAGCATAGGAAGAGTGTCTTTCACACAGGAATTTTATTTACTGCTTTTAAGTTACAGCATGAAGGTCAAAGTCATCTTTTTGCACTTGCTGTTTTTCAAGTGTGTTTAACACATTAACTGCCAAACTAGAGAAAAAAAGTTTTTCCTTGGGGCCACAGTGTTTTATTACAAAAATAGAATAAAACTTTGAAAACAAAATGATCCTTTCTAATTTAATGAAAAATTTGTTATTTTTTATATTGCTTTCTGTGCGTGAGTTATATGCAACTTGAAAAATCATTCATGGGGCTCCCAAGGTAAAGAGACATGTGAGTTACATATGCTTCATGAGGCCCCAGGCTCAAAACTAGAGTGAGTTCAATACAACTCACATGGCAGTTAATGTGTTAAATTATATAGTCAGTCTGCCAGAATAGCGTATTTTCATCTCTTCAACTGGATAAATCTAGGAACCAAGCTCAGGAGTGACACCTTGTCCCAGGACCTATGTGTCACATAAGTGTGTATGGTTTTTATTATTACTGTTATTATGTTGGAATTTAAAAATGATCTACCCGATGGCAACTGTTGTCTACACATGCATATGTGACTGAAAGGATTACTTCATAACCAGTGGTTCTTTTAAACCTGTTATACTATTTCCTAATTTCTTGTTTTACGTGATATTTCTAGAAACTATTCTTAGGACTCTTTCTCTTTGGTTTGTGATCAACCAGAAGCCTTACTCAAATGAGGCTCATCCTGCTCATCAGATAAATATGGGAGCTTATCTGATAGTGGTGCAATTTCCCAATATTTACTTGTTTGAAGCTGCCTATAGGATGGCCTGAGACTATGTGGAAATCAGAGCATGGCTTCTGGATAAAGAGTGCTCTCAGCATTTGAGATTGATTGGAGAACAATATAATGAGAATGATAATACTGTGCTTCAGAGATTTCAAGATATATTTCCTTCACATTTTAATATCTCTGAAATCAGGGTATATTTAACAATTGCTATAGCCCTACAACTAATCATTAACATTTTTCTGCTTTAGCGGCACGAAGAAATGATGGTGCAATTGTGGATTGACAGCATCTTAGAATTGACAAAATACAGAGTAGTTAAAAAATTGACCTTGTAAAGGTGTTAATAAATATAATTCAGGTATTTTTCTAGTCTATCTTGAGTAACCAGAATGTCCCTCTGGAACTAGAACATAAATCAACAAAGTTGAAACCTAGTTAATTGCATTCTGACCTGAATATATACCAAATAGATTTTGTCTTATTTTTCAACTAGACTTGATTTGTAATGATTACCAAAAATACTGTGTTAAGAAATCCTCTGAAGCTGCCTTCTGGCTTAGAGCTGGTTCCATTTATAAGGGCTTTAATGGTAGGGGAATTGAAAAATGACTGCATGTGAGCCAGGCATTTGTCTTCTTTTCTATAATATAAAGTAATTGAAAAGGAATTGTCTCCAATGAGTTTATATAAAAAAGGGAATTGGAAATTGATAACTAATAACTTTATCCAGCATTGCCTAGGTCTCTGAAAAATAGTATCTGATGGACACAAGTTGTCTGGTAATAACACTGATGTATTCTGAAGTAGGATTAATTTAGCATGTTTTTTCATTTTTATCAGTACCATGTATACATCTTTGCTTTGATTCTATACTTGCCAAGAAACCTTCAGAATTAGCTTTCCAGGAGATTTGTGTCCTTGAAGATCTATTGGATGTTTTATAAATGGGTAATCATTTTGGAATGTGGCTTAATGTGAGCACAAATGGACACATATCCCAGTATCTTTCTCCTCTCCCTTTTTGTACTGTACCTTAGCTTGTCTTGCAAAGTTCTTTGAAAATTCTGCTTTCAAAGAAACTCTTGATATTTCAGGGACTTGTGTGGGTAGGCCTTGCCCTGGAGAACTGGTGAGACCACTTGTCCAGGGAGGAAGGCAGCCCAGGATTGAGGGGGGGCCTGGCAGGGCCAGCTTGCCTCTCACCTCTGCACCCTCTCTTCACTGACAAGCACCATTTCACCCAGAGCCCTTCTTGAATCCGGTGTATGTGGTGATTCCACAAGTATCTTAATCATTCCCAGGCTTGCTTAGAAATTGTTTTAGAATAAACAATCTCTCTTTGTACCTCGTTATGCCCTGAACCAGGAACATGGTGTGCAGTTCTGGTCAGCAACCCTCAACGAAGACATGATTAAAGTGAGAGGGTCCAGAGAAAGTTAACTAACATGAGCGAAAGAATAGGCTTCTATATGACTAATTAGCTTAAGTTGGTGAATTAATCATTAAATATTTTTTCTGAGTGTGGCATGAAAACAGGGTGGCAGGGCTCTATATACAAAGAAAGAAGGCCAAGGAAGGGGATATGAATAAAATGTATAAAATTATGAAAACTGTTTTTTGTATTTATTGAATCCTGGTATTTACTAGAACTCAGGGAAGTCTCACAAGTTTAAAAGGGTCTACAATGAGTAGAAACTTGTGGAATGCATTATCCTAGGATGTGATACAGGTTGAAAATATACATAGATTTATTAAAAATTTAGTTCAGCTCATTGATAACAGATTGGGGAAGCAATGACATTTTGGGGTATGTCCTCAACCCTGGAAGAAAATCAGACCTACTTTTCTGTCATATGTCCCTTGCTGTGCCCATCAAACAAAGTAAATGGGCATGGGAAGGATATATATTAAGAATCTGATTAGGCTGGTAATACAGTTGCCGAAATGTAAAAAAAAATAAAAAACAGGATCCATTAAATTATCAAGGTTTCAAAGACACATAAATAAAATAACTACCTGTGAACTCAAAGGCGCTGGTGTGAAGAGTCTCTGGGAAAGAGTGTACCTTGTTCACTAGGAGCATCTGATCTTCATTATCAGAGGAGTAAACTGTAATGTGCATGTGTTGAACACAGGCAGAATTAGGGATCATGTAGCCTTCTCTTTCATAGACCACCATGTTGCTTGTGTCAAGCCTTTTTTTTTTTTTTGTAGAGGACCAGGGTTTTGTCTGAAAATTAATGCATGATAAATGAGACCCAGCCATATATATAAAACTCAGAAATAAAAGTTTCCTTTAAGCTATTTCCTTTTAAAATGTTCCTGGAAAAGGGCCTCTATTCTTTTATTTGAAACAAAACTGGAAATGTGGTAGAAATATTTTTGTAGTAATTTTTTTTATGAATAAATTTTATTGGCATTCTTTGCTGTCTCTCCCAGTATGAATTAGTTCCTTGCATGATTTACTTTAGTTTTCAACGAAGAAGGCTGAAACTAATTTAAATTAAAACAGCCTGCAGTTCTATTAGGATGCATATGGTACTGTTTCTCACCTTCTATCTTCACTGATGGTAAATATATATTTTTTTTTCTTTCACCAATTTGCTGGCATGTTTTTTGAAGGATATCTCCACATGTGTTCATGGACACATATTTGTATACACATGAGGGATAGAGACATAAAAATTATGAAGGCATAATCTACTGTTGCCACAGATATGCTCTCAGTACTTTATCTTAAGAGATGGTGGGTGCAGATGGATTCTTTTTTTTAAAATTTTTAAATTTTTAGTTTTATTATGATTAATTGCCTTCCTCCCCAGTCCTTTTTTGAGACAGAGTCCCCTTCTGTCACCCTGGATAGAGTACAGTGGCATCATCATAGCTTACTGCAACCTCAAATTCCTGGGCTCAAGCAATCCTCCTGCTTCAGCCTCCTAAGTAGCTGGGACTACAGGCATGCACCACGACGCCAGGCTCATTTTTCTATTTTTAATAGAGACGTGGTCTTGCTCTTGCTCAGGCTGGTCTCGAACTCCTGAGCTTAAACAATCCTACTGCCTTGGCCTCTCATAGTGCTAGGATTATAGGCGTGAGCCACCGTGCCTGGTCTCAGATGGATGCTCTTGAAAGCCATAACCCTGAATCAGAAAAAGGATCAACTAATATGGTTATACATTTCAGTATTTCAAACAGCAATAAGAGAAGTTTTATTTTAAGGAAACAAATTGCTTTATTAAGATTACAATGTTTGGGGAGTGTCAGGAATTAGAAGAAAATGTAAGATTGTTCTTACAGATCTTTTTCTGTCATTATTTCTTCTTTTTTAGAGACAGAAGGTCTTACTCTCTTTCAGGCTGGCTGGAACTCCTGGGTTCAAGCGATCCTCCTACCTCAGCCTCCCAAGTAGCTAGGAGTACAGGTGTGTTCCACAACTCTTGGCCAATTTTTAAATTTTTGTTTGTAGAGATAGAGTCTCACTCTGTTGCCCAGGCTGGTCTCAAACTCCTAACCTTGAGCGATCTTCCCACCTTGGCCTCCCAAAGTGTTGGGACTACAGGTGTGAGCCACCACACATGGTCTCATATTATTTCTTGGTGACTTTCTTTATCTCTCTTACATGGGATGTACATATCAGGTGTTAATGAGAAGCCAATGCCTGTACTGTACATTCTTCAGTCGAGCACCTCTCTTTGTAACTGAACAGGCAAAGAAGTTACACTGAATTATCAGCGTCAGCAGTATTTTTCCAGACAAGTGACTAAAATGGGATTAAATCAGTCAACACAATCAAATCACATCTAAATTTTGATATTAAATGATTTTAATATAGCTGTGTGATACAGTTATACAAAATGTATGTGAATACAGCCAAAATTGAGATAGCAACTCTTTCTAAAGCATTTACTTAATGAAAATCTGCAAGTAAAATCATCATACCTTGAATTGTTAATGGTGCTTTTCCAGTAAAGAAACACTTGATTATACATTATTTCATTTGACCCACAAAGAATTCTGTGCAAATTATCATTTCCACTTTACAGGCAAGGAAACTAGTGTCAGAGGGAAAGCCTTTTAATCAATGTCACAAAAAAATCTCCTAAATAACCTCCCTTTCTTCAGGCTTCTCCTCTATTCCATGTACCACACAGCTGCCAGAGTGACCTTTCTCCCACTTCAAATTCTTTGAAGGCTCCTCATTGCCTCTATGTTCGAGTCCACATGTAGTGACTATGCGCCCTTTACTCTCTCGTGTTCAAGTCCAGGGCTTGGCCAACTTTTCCGTAAGGGAGAAGATCGACTTCATAGGCTATACGTCTCTGCCACAGCTACCCAACCCTGTTGTTGTAGCATGAAACAGGTGGTAGATGGCGTGTAGGCCACAGTTTGCTGACCCCTGGTTTTGCAATATAATCCCTTAGAATGTGAGAAGAAAATATCAGATGTTCTATTTATATTTTGTTTTTAATTCCATCCTTTTGAATTTTTTGTCTATATGTTATAACTACATAATATATTCATAGATAAACAAATCTACATGTATTCAGAGCATAGGCTTAATTTTATTTTTTATTGATAGGATTTGTATTTGATAAACTTGAGAGATTAATTTTCTGCTTCACCAACCCACACCCAAGCTTGAACACACCAGACTATTTTCTGCTTCTGTGCTTTTGTTCATGCTACCTGCTCATGTATTTCATGCTGCTTTTGCTTGTCATTTCTTCTTGCATCTCAGATCTTCCGTCTGGGATCACGTTCCTCTACGTAAAGTATATCCTTTCGAAATTCATTTAGTCAGAGTCTGCTAGTAGAAAAATCTCTTTATTTGTATAAAAACTTGTTTCTAATAAGGATACATTTTCTGGGTATACAATTCTAGGTTGGTGGTTATTGTCTCTCAGCACATTGAATATATAGTTCCACTATTTTTCAGCTTTCACTCTTGTTTTTGTGAAGTCAGCTGTCAAACTGCTGCTCTGTAGGAGGCAATCTGTCATTTTGTTCTCTGGCAGCTTTCACTTTGTTTTTTTGCTGTAATGCAGTTTTACTACAATGTTACTACAGGTTCATTTCGTCTTACTTGCTTACTCAAGATTCATTGTTATATAAGTTTGCGATTGGTATCTTTATTCAGTTCTAAAAAATTGTTAGTTATTTCTTCAAATTTTGTCCCTGCTTCTGCCCTGTTGTTTTTCTCTTCTTCTTAATTCTAGTTAAATATATGTTAAGTCTCATGCCTTTGCCCATGTATCCTACTCTCCCTTTTAGATTTACATTTTCCCCCACTATATTGCATTCTGGATAATTTCTTCTGCCTTATTTTTTAGTGTACTAGTTTTTCTCTTGTCTATGTCTAGATTGTTGTTGAATCCATCCATTGAGGTCTTTTTAAATTTTTATTTGAAAAATAACTTTAAACATTTAAAACTTAGAGATAAGCTGCAAAAATAAAAACAGTACAAAGAATACCACTAAACCCTTTGTCCAGATACACCTATTATCAATATTTTATTCCATTTACTGTATCATTTGCTCTCTGTCTCTCTCTGTATCATTTTATATATAAAATATGTATGTAATTATATGTAATATATATGCATATATAAAAAATTATTTTATATATACATATATATGATATAAAATTATATATAATTTTCATATAAAATACATATTTATACATATTTTTATGAAATAAAATTTTTGTATGTGTGAATTTTTTATGAACCATTCGTAAGTTACATACATTATGGTCTGAGTACCTGAATGTTTACTTCTGAAGAATAAGTTATATTTTCATATAACTGCAGTACAGTTTTCAATATCAATAAATTTTTATGTGGTAAATTTAAATTTTAAAAGTATCAGTACAATGCTTTTCCCATTTTAATCAATAATGTCCTATAGCATTTTATTCCTCTCCAGTACATTACCCAATGTAGAGTCAGGGACTACATTCAAGTGTCATGTCTTTTAAGCCTCTTTTAATCTGAAGCATTTCCTCAGCCTTTTCTTTGTCTTTTATGACATTTATATTTTGGAAGACCATAGGCCTCACTCTTACCTTTTAAAATAGAATATTCCTAATTGGGGGTTTGTCTGATGTTCCTTCATGGTAACATTCAGGTTATACATTCTTGACAAGAAGACGGCACTGGTGATATTGTGTCTTTCTCAGGGTGTCATATCTGGAGGTGGTAATATTAATTTTGAGCAATTGGTTATCTGATTTATCCACTGTGTAATTACCTTTTCTCCCCCTCTTAGAACTGATAAGCAGACTGTGGGGTAACACTTTAAGATCATGCAAATATCCTGCTCCTTATAAAAATCTCCCCTTAGATTTGGCATTCACTGATGATTCTTACCTGATCTTATTTTTACTATAATTGTTGCAAAAGCCATCTGTTTTAAATTAGCTTTACTTTTCAATTCTAACAGATCTGTTGAATTCTTTTCAAATTTGCTACAGTGCATTTTAGTATTTTCCCTTTCCTTTTATATTTTATCCCACTTTTAATGTATACCTTTAATATAGTAAGCATAATTATTTTATAATATATGTCTAGTGATTCAATATCTGAAGTCTTTGAAGACTTCTTTCTGTATCCTACTGTTTCTGCTGGTTCTTGCTCATGGAACCTTCTGTTGAGTGATGTAATTTGATCTGCACATTTGCTCAAGGGCCACCTTTTGGTTACAACTTCTTAAGAACTTTTCCCTTTAATCTGCTCAGCAATAGACAAATTTCCTTATAGTTCTCTTGGGTTAGGAGTGGAATGGAGTGAGTTTACTTCTAATTCACCATTTTCTTGAGGGTATAGGCCTTTGGGGAAACAGTTTAAAATAGGGAAGCTCTTCAATTTATTTCCCAGCCTACGCTTTGAGTTCTGTTTTCCCTCACCCCGAGAAGTCCACAAATAAAATCTCAGTTACCTAATTGACAAATGCCCAGAGCAAAGGCATCTCCAGAGGCTCAGTTCAACTCTCTGAGCTCCTGCTTCACTTAGATTTTAGCTTGGCTATTCTATACTTTCTTGTCAGCTTTTTAATGATTTTAAGATGTTTTTATAAATTATTCAATATTGTTATTTTCAGTAGGAAGACTGGTCTGAATAACCTAAGCTACCATATTCTGCCATACTTTATGCAGTATTTTTCTCTGCCTGTTCGCCTTTCAAACACCTCCTTAGCTTTCAAATCTCAGTTCAAATGTTACTTCCTCCATATAGACTCCTCTGAACAAATCCTTTCCCAAGGTACAATAGATTATTCTTTTACTCCATTTGGCCCCAGAATATTTATTGCTTTATTGTATGGTTTGTTTGTTTTGCTTTCCTGTCTGTCTCTTCCAAACAGACCATAAATTCCTTAAGAGCAGGTACTGTATCTTATTCATTTATGTATCCCTAGGGCTTAATATAGTGGGAGGCTTATACTCTTTGAGATCTGTATGTCATGTCTTTATGTCCCTGAGGCTTAGTACAGTGTCTGTCACATAGGTACCTGATAATTATTTTTGGACAGGACTTTTTTGTCAACCTGGAAGTGAGCTAGGCTAAGAGACAGAATGACTTGTACAGTATACAGACTGGAAGACACAAGTGGGTTAATTAATAGAACGGGGGCATTGGTGATGATGGTAGAAATGGTAGTGGAGTTACTGTGAGTCCTGTGAGTCTGGCTAGCCAAAGAGAAGCAAATTTGGAACTTTTGGGAATTCACAATTCACAGTTGTTCAGAGATCCAGGTTAAGAAGGAGGATCCTGACAGAAGACAGAGTTAAACCAAGTGTATAACTAGAGTAGGTAGATGATGACTGTATTAGTGAAGGTTCTACAGAGAGACAGAACCAATGGAATACAGATATATAGATGAGAGGGGATTTGTCAGGGGAATTGGATCCCACAATTATGGAGGCTGAGAAGTTCCACAATGAACAATCTGCAAGCTGGAGACCCTGGGATGTTGATAGTTGGTTCATCCCATGTCCAAAAACCTCAGGGAAATCGATGGTGTAACTCTCAGTCTGAGACCGAAGGCCTGGGAATCTAGGGGGCTGCTTGCGTAAGTCCTAGAATTCAAGGGATGGAGAGCTGAGAGAGAATGAGAATGGACTCCCTTCAAAAGTTCTGTATTTCTGCTTATTATGAGGATGATGGCATTTTCAGACAGGAGTCTTCACTCTCCTCATTTGCTGGCAAATTAATAAACTCCTCTTTCCTTCTCTTCAAACCACTTGTCTTCATTGTTCTGATCCTCCTTCCTTCTCCTCAGACCATTTGTCCTCATTCTCCTGATGTGGCCTCGGGGATAAGTGCCAAGCTTTCGGTAACAGTTTCAGGAAAAGTCTTCCTTGACTTGCATTCTGGCCTTAGCATCTGATTGTTGTGTGGTATTGTTGTGTGTTTCGAGGCTAGCAACACATGGTTGCTCCTTATGGCAAAGCCAACTTCCTTTGTGTTAGCTCTTGTATTAAGGGCCAAATTCTCTCAAGAGAGATTTTATTTCCACTGGGCCTACTTTCAAGACTTCAGAATTTGGTGCTTCCTAACTTGATTCACCTGACTGCTCTTTTCCAACAAGTGCCAGTCAAGCTGCAGTGTCCAGAAATCTGTGGTAGTTTCTGCTCCTTGCCCTCCCTCCACAACATGTTCTCCAGTTTGTGCCTTTCTGGTAATGTGTTCCCATTCCGGACACCTTTCTCTCTGAGTTTGCTCAGGATTCAAGACCCAACTGATATTCCACCTCTGCCAAGATAGCCTTTCCACTGCTCCAGCCCATTGACCAAACTCCTATGGTTATCTGAACCCTCAACAGTTTCCACTTAATGGCATGTTTCTTAATTATTTCCCAAGGGTAACTCCCCTTTCCCAATCTTGACTATTGGCTCTGTGACTTTAGTGTTTACCCTGGAAGAGTGTTGATCTAGTTGTGGTACTAGTTATAACTGGTTATATACTCAAGAAATACTTGGTTATTTTTTTTATAGAATGTCTTTTTTTCCTTTAGGTAGATGCCCAGGGATGGGATTGCTGGATCTAATGGTAATTCTACTTATAGCTCTTTAAGGTATCTCTATATTAATTTCCATAGAGGTTGTGCTAGTTTGTAGTTCCACCAGCAGTGTAAGAGTGCTCCTGTCTCTCCACATCCTCGCCAGCATTTATTGTTTTGGGACTTTTTGTTAAAGGCCATTCTCACTGGAGTTAAGTGATATCTCATTGTGGTTTTGATTTGCATTTCCCTGATGATTAGAGATGTCGAACATGTTTTCGTATGTTTGTTGACCATTAATCTATCTTCTTTTGAAAAAGATATCTGCACTAGAATGTGTATAGCAGCACAATTTACAATTGCAAAGATGTGGAAACAACCCAAGTTCCCATCAATACATGAGTGGATTAATAAAATGTGGTATATGTATACCATAGAGTTCTATTCAGCCACAAAAAACAATGGTGATATAGCACCTCTTGTATTATCCTGGATAGAGCTGGAGCCCATTCTACTAAGTGAATTATCACAAGAATGAAAAAACAAGCACCACATGTACTCACCATCAAATTGGTATTAACTGATCAACACTTACTTGCACATATAGTGGTAACATTCATCCAGTGTCAGGCAGGTAGGAGGGGGAGGAGGGGATGGGTATATACACACCTAATGGGTGCAGTGCACACCATCTGTGGGATGGACACATTTGAAGCTCTGACTCAGTTGGGGCAAAGGTAATACATGTAACCTAAACCTTTGTACCCCTGTAATATGCTGAAATTAAAAAAAAAATAAAGAAATACTTGTTGACCTGTTAAGTACAAACAGCAGAACTCAACTCTTCAGCTGACTCTGCCTCTCTTGTGATAAAATCTCAGAGCATTCTAGGAGTTGGATTGAATAGAGGGTTCTTTCTGTTTTGTTTTACAATCTTGTTTTGCAAATGTATGAGGGAATATCACGTGGTTTGCATTTAGAGATCTGGGTCTGTGAGTGGCACAGCCAGAATTACAATCTCAGCATGATGGCTGCAGTTTAGGACTTGTTCTTCTCCTGATTCTTCTGTGAGAACACAGGCATAGCATCATTTACCCTATAATAGGTAAAGTACCATGGGGATGTGGTATCGTTTTCCTTTCCTGACTTCCAATGCCTATAGAATTTGGTTTAAATCAACACATTGGTGAAAGTTATACCAATTGGATTTGTTTAATCCATACATAGTTAAAATGAAAGAATCACCAAAACAAAGTATTTTATTACTTCTGTTCTGTTTACAGGTTCTTTTCAGTGTTTTATTTAGACTGTCACAGCTACTCTGCACATAGCAGAACCTATCAGTGGATTATTGTACATGGGGTTTCTGCAGGGGGGCCATGCTCTTCTGACCATTTTCCCGTGGAAAGCTCTGCCAACCCTTACAGTGCCCTGATGCTTTAAGTCTACTTTTGAAGGTGGCCTCCCCTTAGGCGGTCATTCTGAAGAGCCTTTCAAGAACCTGAAATGTTGCCATTGGAGCATTTCCCAGAAGGAAATTGAACCACAATTTTTTGAAGTTCAGGGAACTCTCTACCAGGAGTATGTCATGTGTCTAGACATATTCTGATGTGTTTTTCATTATAATAATGTAATAACATGGGCTGCACCAAATGATGGGGTAAATTCATTAAAACGGTTTTCTTGTCCATTTCTTTCACAACACACAGTGAAAAGGACACTATGAACTATGAACCAGCTACCTATGTGTGTGGCATCTGCCTTCTTTGTTTCCTTTCCCTTCTAATCTCTTTGCACTCAATTAATTTTTTTTATCTATTATTTTTCCCCACTTTTCTGTAAATAGAGTGGTAAAGTAAGAGTTTATCAATCCTGCCATATTTCTCAGCTGGTTAGAGAGGGAGAAAATAATCTTGGACTAGCTAATAGAGAGCCAGGGAATTACTAATAAATCAGCAGTTGCATATGGGAGAGAATGAAATTTAACTTAGGAAACTGGGACCTCTGCTGCCATGAAGTAAATAAATGAGACAATGTAGAGTCATTATAAGAAGACTGGGTGGTCTACAAGAAAGAGGACAGATTGTGCAAACTGACATTTGAGGAATCAGCCTAAATGTTGTTGCTTGGGACCATTTACTGTTCGTTGGTGTCATAGCAAAATGTGCTGTATTTGTGGAGCACTTGAGGAGGCCTGGCAGACAAGGGAGTCTCTGAAATATTGGAGGGCTTAACTTCCTAGTCTCTGAGGTGTTCTTCCTATTTAGAATGGAAAGTTCAGGGACCCTTAACATAAGAATCTCCCTGGAATCCCAGCTGGACTGTCCCTGTCCCAGCAAGGATCAGAGCACACCTGCAAAGAGAGGGCTTTCTCTTCCAACCACCTGCATTTGCTCCCTGTGAGAACTGTGGTTCCAAGGACAGCCACCCACTACCACCTTCAGTTTACAGTAAGAAGTAGCAAGGGCAGCTCTGTTGGGCCGAACATGCCCTGGCTTAGGCTGCTCTCTGTGGTTTGGGTTTCTAGTGCCATCATCTTAACCCACTGGCTTCTGGGTTCTCTCCAGCTTTTTACCTCCAGAACCCCTTTGCTTCTCCTCACCTTGTTTAGCTTCTTGAATTCTACTCTCTGTTTTTCTTTCTGACCACAAGTAACCTTGTTTGCCTATGTAGTTGTTTCCTGTTTGCTAAGTGCTGGGGAACTTGGCGCCTCTATTCCAAGGTTGCAAGCATGGGCCGTGGGCCAAACCTGACTTGCAGTTATGTTTTGTTTGATACATCTAGGATTTATTTGCATTTGTGTGTGTGTGTTTTAATGGAATCAATTGCTAGTATTGTAAAAATCTGAAGATTTCACATTAAAATCTGGATTTCTGACTTCCCATGAAAAATCGAAAGACTTAACAACCAATGCCCGGAGGGGTGTTTCAGCTGCTTCCTTTGATACTCTATTCTTTCCACCATACCCTATTTCTCATGGGGTTACACTATTATTATTATTTTTAAGAGTAGAGTGTGTTAGTCAGTACAGGCTATTATAACAAAATAGCATAGACTGGATGGCTTATAAATAGCAGGCGTTTATTTCTCACAGTTCTGGAGGCTGGAAGTCTGAGATCAGCGTGCCAGCATGGTTGGGTTCTGGTGAGGGCCCCCCTTTGGAGAGAAGACTGGAGCATTCTCTGAGGTCTCTCATAAGGACACTAATCCCACTTGTGAAGGCTCTGCCTTCATGGCCTAAATTACCTTCCATAGGCCCCACGTCCTAATACCATGACACTGGGAACTAGGATTTCAACATATGAATGGCAGGGAGCGGGGGGAGGGCAAAAACATTCGGTCCATGATATAGAATTAAGAGAAAAATATTTCTTTTGTCTCAGTCTTTATAAATTTTTTTCAAACAAAATGACCTTTAATCTTGTTGGCTTGCTGCCTGATCCCATTAATCAAAGCACTTGCATTTGTGACCACTGCTTAGCCCTCTGCTGGAGTGGAGCTTGTTAGCTGTTGTTTCCAGGTTTAGTTCTAGAACTGTTGCTTGATGCTCCTCTGGTTTTGACTGTAGCCACTCCACCAATGCCCTCCCCTGGCCATCCCAGACTAGGTAATAGCCAAACCTTGGGGTGGCAGAATTTGAAAGATGACATCTCAGATGCCAAATGAAATCCACATAGGACCCTGTTTATGCTTTTCAGTGTTGTGAAGACTTTCATTACAGAAGATGATGCTTGCAGGTGTGCCTTTGTGGAAATTTTCTCTTGGTGGTGAGCACTCAAAAATCTGTTTTTCATGGTTTTTCCGTTATTGTTGTTTGTTTCAGTTAGCCTTTCCCAAATGAAATTAAAGCTGGATTTTAAAAACCCAATTCTACTTTATATAACTCACTATATAAAGACCCAGGCTAGAAATAATATGCTTTGCCTCAGAAGGAGGGGAAGAATAATTTGAGTGACAATATATTACAGTAACGTAGTGAAAGGTGGTATCACGTAATAATTAACCACTACATAACAGTTAATGGTGCAAACTCAGGAGCCACACTCTTTGAGTTCATATTCTTGATCTGCCACTGTAGCTGAGTATAGCCTTGCACAAATTACTTAACTTTATGACTCAGTTTCTTCATCTATAAAATGGTGATGATAATAATAGTACTTCATAGAACTGGCGTAAGAGTTAAAAGTTTATATATATCAAGTGCCACTTAATAAACACTCTATAAATGTTGACTATTACTGTTATTTGAATATCTCCATGTGGTAGGCTCTTGTGTTAGATACAGAGATAAATAAGACATGATCCTTACCCTGAAGAAGTTCATGGTTTAATATGTGAAAAGATACTTAAATAATTATGGTATGAGTGTAACCATAGATACATTCATGTTAGAGTGGTAGTGCAGAAGCAAGGGACTCCTACCTGGAGAGGTCATGGAAGCATTCACAGAGATGTTTAACCTTGCGAATTTGAGGGACAGGAAAGGGGTCAACTCCTGTTCATATACCATTCATGTTCATCTGATTCCCGAGGGCAAAGCCAAGCAAGGCTGTGAGGAGCAGACCAACCCTGTGCCAGTTTGTTCCATTTCCTTTGAATGGAAAAGGATTGGTCACCCAGACCAACTATCACCTTCAGCAAAACTTGACCACGAATGTTACAAGCCCTTCCAAAAATATTTCTATGGCCTTCAAACCCTAAAGTCCCAAAATTCATTTGGTATTTCAGATATTATAACAATACATATCAGAGCAGCATCTGTTTAGACCATGTGATGCTTCTTCTTACCAGTGATGGAATAGAATCCATGTGCCCTAAAACTGGAAGAGGCGCTAGACTTCATCTGGTCCAATTCCATCATCGTAAAGCTGAGAACATCAAAACTCATGGAGGAAAAATAGCTTTTACAAAACGATTGATTTCCATATCTGACAGACCTTGACCCAAAAGAAATATTGAGACGCCTTTATTATTTTATATTGTTGGAAGTGATATAAAACAAAGATTGCCACTGGAGATCCTGCTTTAATAGTTGCACACACAGGTGTTTGAAATGAGTTGTATGTTTACCAACTTGAAGTCTACCAAAAGAGTGAGGATCATCCTAATGGTAGAGGAGGTACTATAAGGGCTTTGTTAGGTCATATAGACTGTGTTTTCATCCACTAAATTCCTGGCATTTAATAAATATTTGTTGAATTGATTTCAACAGATTAAATTGAATTGTATGAATATTTTAGTAAGTGTAGGGAATAATTTGCCATTGATATGCTTCATTCATTTTTCAAATTGTTTAATAATATTTTGAAAGTTTTGGATGAATAGACTATAGTTTCACTGTGATTTGAGCTTGGGAAAGTGCTGGCTCTAGGATCTCATGAACATATTCCAAATTCAAAATTGCACAGATGTGATTATTGCCACGTGGGTAGAAAGCTGTTTAATATGCCAAATGTAGAAATGCAAACCATTCCAAGCACCGTGAGATTTGGGCTGAAGGTTCATTTGTGCAATCTGTGTCAGTATTAGGGTTCTAGACCTTAATTTGTTAAGATGTTAGTGTTCTAGATCTTAATATGCACATATTATTAAAAGCAAAAAATGTACTCAAAATGCCAAAAGGAGGCATACATTGACAAGGTAAAGCTAAAAATCCAGAAATAAAATATTTTACCACAGGAAAACTTTTATTTGTGTGAAAAGTCAAGTTAATATAGCAAAATAGAAAGTGACAACATTGTAATTCATTAATAGAGAGAAAGGAGGAGAATAAGATTGGTTTACTTCCAATTATACATATTCACTAGAATCAGTTAATGCTTTAAGACATTTATTTTTTAAAGGATTGTTATATTTTATCTTACTGTTGCTTAATGTGTATTGATTTAACTGGGAGAATTTCACGTGATTTTCAGATCCAGTAACTTTTTGGCTGAGGATATAAAAATGGAGCTAGAAAAAATCAAAAGAAATTGTGAAAATCCTCCATTTATAACAATTTGTCCTTTTTGTAGCTCAACTTGCTATAATTTCCCAATTTAAATTTATCATAAAATGTATTGGCCAGAGGAAAAAAATACTGCATTAATGACAAGGACCCACCTAGAATACTGCTTTAGGTTCCAACTATCATTGTATCACAGATGAAAGCAAAACAAAATTGTTTCCAAAAAATGAGCTGGGTGAGGAATGTCAAGACTGTGAAAGCTAAAAATAGTTAGGGAGCCCTCGACTAAAGAGAGGTTATTATTGTAGCCATGTACATGTGTTTGAACGTTCTAAATTCAAAGGAAAGAAAATGTTACTGTATTCCTTCAGATATAATGGTAAAAATTTAAAGGAGGAGGATTTACGTTAAATCTCAATTAAAAAATAATTAAAAATTTGTGGAATCTTAGCTAAAATGGTCTTTGACTTTCTCTTGAGATGAGGCTTAGCAAAAAAAAACAAACTCCGATTCTCAGTGTGTGGAAATTTGTTTAAATGCTTCTAGGGAGGACAACGAGAGGATTTTGAAGTGTTTCTAGTCTTTATGGATCCAGGGTTAAAATCAATACCATGTCCAGATAAAGATTTTTGGAAGTTTGAATGGGAGAAAGAAAAGCTTGATGGTTTGGAAAGGCGCAATAGATATGGATGAATGTTTGCCCCTTGTATGTAAAAATAAATTGTCTTTCAGTACTGACTTGGCTGCAGACTCCAAGTCTGTGTGTAGCTGGAGGTCAGTGCACAGCAGGGTGTCCAGAATGTAAGGAAGAGAACTGTGGCAGGCCCACTGTGTGTGGACCTGGTGGCAAAGGGTGTGAGTCATTTCATGACTTGGAGGTCATGTAAATTATGGAGATGCGTGTGTCTGCATCGTTTTATGGATGTACATATTGGGTATGTTCTTTTTATAGAATTTATAATACTTGTGAAATTTCGTAGTGTTTTAACTGGGGCTGTTACCTAATCTTTTACAGAACAGAGTGAGATAGGAATCTTTGTCTCCAGGTTACAACTCTGGATGGTCATTCACATGTCTGGTGCCTTGGTGGGGATGGTTGAAAGACTGGGCTCAGCTACGACTGTCACCTAGAGAGTCTATACCTCTCCAAGATAGATGGCTTGGGGTAGTTGAAATTCCATGAATGGAAGCTCAGGCCTACCAGAATGTTTCAAGAAGCCCAGGTGGAAGCTGCGAGGCTCCCAAGTCATTTCTACCAAATGCAAAATGTAGTTAATTTCTTTTCAAACCCTCCAAAGTCTCATCCTATTATGGCATCTGCTCAAAGTCTAATACTCATTGTTTAAATTAAGTCCAGATGTGAATGAAATTCCTTGAGTGTGATTTCTCAGGTGTGGCATTCTCCAGCATAATTCCTTTTAAGCTGAAGACCTATGAATTAGAGACAAATTCATCTGTCCTCCCCTCACACCCCCTCTCTCAATACATCTAGTATGCAGTGGTGACAAAGCCATAAGATATCCACAGTGGACACTTTAAGTCACAGAGCGATGAAACAGAAGGCACATAGCTATGAAGGTCTATAGCACTTCTGAATTCCAGATGCGCAGATGTCCCAGTTCCTCAATTAGGGCCTAGTTCTCTCTGGAAATATTTCTCTGTGGCTCTTGACCTTTCCCTCTGGGCTCTTGTTTTCACATTCTCAGTCATTCTCCATTTTTATGTCCGTGTTTGCAGTGGAATAACCTTCCCAGTATTCTTCCTACCAGTAGAAGTTTGGGAATCAAATTCCTCTTTTCCTTTTAGATTGTCCTTTTGACTTTTAGCCCAAACTGATATAATTTTTTTTAACAATTTTATGGGCTTCCTGTGTATCCAGTGATAATCTACTTCATTAGATGAAAGCTCCATCTACATTTCATTCCCAAAACTTAGGAGCATATTATCTAGTTAAAAGGGCACACCCTTAAGATTCTTGGAGGCCCACTTGTCTGGCAGAGAGGTCTAAGAAGCATACCTATATGATTCTTAGAGGCTCTACTAGGCATACCCTTAAATGTTTTGAAGGTCTCACAGAAGAGTTCTTGGAGCTATACTTGAAATCTTTACTCTGAAACCATGCTTTGCTTGTAGAGCTTTGGATTTGATCTTTGCCAGAAAGCCATTTATAACTTCGAAATATTTTGCTGGGAGAGATTAGGGATGAGAACCAATTTTATTTCAACCCAGAAAATCCTAGATCTTTTTTATTTCCTCTAAATTCTCTTTTAAAAAAATGGAGTGATACTTTTTTTAGTTTACTTCTCTTTTATTTTCCAAATCACTGAAGGCCACAGTCTTTTCAGACATTCTACCCCCATGTAAGGGTCCTCCTTTTTTTCCAGCCTCCATTGGCATTTTCCTTACTACCCTTCAACCCCTTGGCAAGTCTCCCCAGAGCCCTTCAGCTGTCACTACCACTCCCTGTGAGGGTTTTCCAGCTTCTACCTACTACTTAGTCCCAAAGTCAAGGTCACATGTTTTAGGTTTTTGTTACCACAGAACTCTACTTCCAGATCTAAAAATTTGTTCCAGTTTTTATTTGATGTATAATAATCTATTCTAAAACATAGTGGCTTACAACAACAAAAATTATTATATTACTTGATTTTGTAAGGTAGGAATTTGGGCAGGGCTCAGCTGGGTGATTTTTGTTGCTTCGTGTGGCATCAACTATGGTCACTTGGTGGTATTCAGTTGTAGATAGGCTGGCTTGAGAGATCCAAGATGTCTTTACTTACATGTATGATGACTTGATGAGAATGGTTGGAAGGCTAGACTTAGCTGAGACTGTCAAGTAGACCTATCTTACAAGGGCAGCTTAGGTCTCCCAGAGAGAATGTTTCAAGAGAACTAGATATTATTTGCAAGGCTTGTTATAACCTAGGCTTTGAAGTTACTTTAAAGAATGTTGCTTCCACTGCATTTTATTGCTCAGACAAGTCCCTGAAGCCCACCCATATCAACGAGAAGGGAAATAGATTTCACCTCTCCATATGAAGAATAGCAAAGAATTTGTGGCCATCTTTAATGTATCACACTTATTCTCAGGTGACTTTTTTTAAAAAAGGTATTATCAATTCCTAGATTTAAATATATTGATGTGCTTTAATTCATTGCAGCTATTATTCCTTATTAATGCTCAAATTGTCTTATCTTTGGCTAATAGAAACCTATTCAAGTTGACTTCTGAATCCTTTGACATAACCCTAATAGCATTTAATAGCTTCCTTGTTATATGGTATGACAAACTGTTTTAGGCTTCATGTTGCATATTTCTTCCTTAAATCTAGAGACAGCCATTTATCCAAGAAGCCCTGGTATCTTTTGGTAGGAAATAGCATTTTAAGGCCATAAATTGGATGCTTACACCAAAAGGATTATAAAAACAGTTAAGAAAATTATTTTTGCATATGTTTGTCCCATTTCCTTCATTTTAAAACAAGTTGTGATTGCGGAGGAGAACTGGAAGGAGAGAGGTCCCGAGAGGCTTGGAGACCAGCAACAAGGGTAGGTGGAGCGGTTAACTTCCCCTCCCTTGCATCTCGGACTGCGGGTGGCTCCTGAGCGGCCGGAGAGACCTGCTGACACCAGCCCAGAGACAGCTGCTGCTAGTGAGCAGTGGTCTCTTGCGGACTCAGCGCCGGG